>NW_026933568.1:0-57633 GCF_032062105.1 Saccostrea cuccullata | reverse complement strand
TATATATTAAAATCAAGCACGTAAGACTGGGAATAGGTGATGTTTTTAAAATGTTTTATTTCTGATTTTATACATGTTATCATTTAAAAAATATTTTACTGAACTACTAAAAAATAACGTCTCTAATACAACCACAAATAGATCGGCCGCTCCTGCGGCCGAAAATAATGCTATAAAATGGACCCCGCGAAATCAAATTGCTTTAAATATATAGTGATTTTTTTTCATTATTTTTTTGAGTAAACATTTAACTATAACATTTTTTCATGTGATCAAGACAAACCACTTCCTATTCAGACCTTATCATTAGATGTACGTTGTGGGATTAAATAAACTGCGGGACGTTGAGACTGTTCGGATGAGATCATATAAATCGGTGTCCCCTGTTGTTTGGCACGAAAAAGATCCCTCACTGTTTAATGGCTCCGAGTATTGAGTACAAGTATAAACAAGGGCACCGCTAAGCGGAGCATCCCCTCGCGGCAGGAACATCTCTGGTAATGATAATATCTCATGAGAGATAAATTCTCTAGAGGGACGTTAAACATGTAAAAGATTGATAGTACAACGTATCTTCTTTAATGTCCCTGTCATGAATATTTTGCTCATATGAAGGCTTGCCCGTGAAGAGCTGCCCATTTTTTCTCATAATAGGCACCGACGGCCATTGAGCAGTGAGAGATCCTTTTGTACCAGCATCTACTGGGACATTGGCCCTTGGTTTACACGGTCTCATTCGAAGGATCAGTCTTCACGTCCCACAAAGGGATTCAAACCCGCAACATTAGGATCAACTTCCTTACTTTTGACAAAATAATTAGTGGAGTGTTGTTGTTGATCCAATTTTTTTTTTTGCAAAATGCAAAGTACAACGCGTCTTGGTTGGTGGTGGTGGTGGTGGGGGGGGGGGGGGGGGGGGGGGGGCATAACATTGATACCTAATTTGGGGTAGTAAAGTTTAATAAAAGGTATTAAATTGTTTTTCAGCTCTATTTATTTCTTTAACAAAATTATAGGGGGTGGGTTTTTTTTTAACTAAAATCAAATTGCATAGCATTTAAGTTGGGAATGGGGTGGGGGTCATAATATGCATACGTAATTGGGCAGTTTCCCTTATACCTATTAGAAACATATCACGCACGCTACATATTCAAGTCTCAGTAATTTTAATTATTTACCAACCTAATTAGTATATATTTCACAGTTCCAGGCAATACGCATTTTTTTCGTAATGAAAAATAACAATGTACATCGAGAGTTTATTTGAACTTGTGGCACTTGTGGCGTCGGACCCCCCCCCCCCCCAACACACACTTTCAATTTAACGTGCATCCCAAATTCCGTGGAGTTTGGTAATGAAACCGCGACGTTCATCAAATTCTATTAATCTGGTTCCCACAGACTCGACACGGTTTTTACACTGGTTCCCTAGCGGAAATGATCATTAGCAACTCGTACATAAAATGTCAGGGTTTCGAGACAGTGAAAATGCGGTATCTAAAGAAATATTTCATCAATGAACTTGAAAATTAATAGGCTTCTTCCTTTTATACTGCCACACAAGCATGTAAACGCTGAGAGGGGTTAATGCAATGGTTCTCTGTCAATCTTGCCCACAAATGATTATTGTCACTCGTACATAAAATGGCAGTGTTTCGAGGCAGTAAAAACGCGATATTTGAAGAAATATTTCATCAAAGGACTTGAAAATTAATAGGCTTCGTCCTTTTATACTGCCAAACAAGTATGTAAACGCTGAGAAAGGTTAATGCAATGGTTCTCTGTCAATCTTGCCCACAAGGTAACGAACACACTAACACACTAACACACACACATACATACGCACATTCGCGATGCTATATCCTCCCCGCAACTAGTTGCGCGAGGGGATAATAAGCAGGTGCTGATCCAGAAATTTCTTCCGGGGGGGGGGGGGTCCACCCCAATAAGGAAAAATTGTCAAGCCAGAAATATTCTGAAAAACAAATTAAACAACAACTAAACGCATTTCCCAAACATGAAAAACCTATTTCTTGTGTGTGTGTGTAGGGGGGGGGGGTTACTTATAAAACCTCGTGCCATTGGTCGCCCGCGTGGCACATTGGTTATATAGCGTCTGCTCTAGTGTCATGAAGTAAAGAGATCCTTACATCGCAGTTTCAAATCCAACTGTGGGACGTGGAAACTGGTCTTCGTATAAAACGAGTTCCCGTGTGCTGGCACGAAAAGGAACCCTCCAAGCTCAATGACCCTGAGTGCCCAGTGTAAGACAAAATTTGTAGCTCTCCAACAAGTGGTGGCGTTTCCATATAAGTGAAAATTCTCGAATTGTACGTTAAACAACATTCAATCAACAATGACTTATACCACATTCAATGATTGACTTTTCAAAGTCATTTCACATAGAGGTTTATCTGTTTTCGAGGAGGGTTCCACGTTTTCCAAAGGTGGGGGTGCCGGGGGGGGGATTTGGGTGGATGTGGAGGTGTTCAAAGTCTCTTTTATTTGGTTTAGTATATGAATTTGCTAACTCTGCAAATTCCGGGGGGGGGGGGGGGCGGACCAAACTACCCCTATCCCTTTTAGATCTGCAAATGAGCAATTTGTGTTTCCATTAGTGAAGGATTCTCGAGGGGGTCAATAAACAACAATTAATCCCCCCCCCTTACGAGTTGAAACAACTTAGCTTCAGCATATGAAATTAATAGCTATCTGATTAACATAAAATTTTTCATCCTTGGAAAAGAATGCCTCTGATTTTTTTTAAATACAACATTCCATTTATTCATATCATACGAAAGCCCAATGAGCTCATTTTCGTAGGTAAGAAAAATAATTTTTTCGCGAATAAACGCGTAATTTTCGCGATATAATGCGAAACTTTCGCGAATAAACGCGTAACTTTCGCGTTATAACGCGAAACTTTCGCGAATAAACGCGTAACTTTCGCGTTATTTTGCGAAAAAATATGATGCTAGAATAGGATAGATTGGTTATCAGAATATTTTATTTTATTTTCAAAATCATACTATTGAATTAATAAAATGAATTTTACTTTCTTGTACATGGTTTTCAATTGTTGAATTCTTTAGACAGATTATTTCTTAAGGAAAATCTCCATTTGACATTTTTCCAAGCTGTTGTTTAATCAGTAACATTTACTTCAACTGTACCACTAGTAAATTAAGCAATCAATCATTTTGGACAAAAAATTATACATTGTAGAAACATAACTTAAAAGTGAATGAACAATGTATAATTTCATTGTCTCCAATATTGGGTTATAGAGAAGTTCGTGGACTAACCATAAATAAAAACTATGAAGGTATACAGTAGAGTTTGTACACTTTGAATTGTCAATGTTTTCGTAAGCAATGGAATGAAAACGTGGTGCAACCTCAAAATAGGATATCTAATTTCCACAGTGAATCTAAAGGAGACAAATGAAAATCTGCTATCCAATTTTCACAAATGCGGTGGAACGCAATTGACAAATTTACCTCATTTTGACAATTTTCTGAAATCTTGATCTCTATAGAATAAAATTATTTCAAATTCTCTAGAGAGTGCATAAAAAAACGGAAAAGGGGTGATTTTCCCCGAAATTAATAAGCTTGAAGTTTAACTTTTGGAACTCGCATAAACTTTGAATTGGTTGAACAGCGTTGAGAAAGACAAATTGTGACGGTTAAGATGGATTCAATAGCAAGAAAGCTTAAAATTTAAGAGCCATTCTCTGTAATGATTTGAAATTTTATATAGGAGCTGTGGCACGCATAGTCTCAGAATTTCTCCAAACTCTCTATGATAAAAGTCATTGATACCCTAAACTGAAATCAGGCAAAAATTGGTTGCTATGTTTTATAGTTACCATGGCAACATGTCTTAAAGTTCGAAAAATGGCATTTTTTAACATGTTTAGAGCCCCATAGTTAACATTTGCGGCAAAGCAAAGAATTGGCAATGACTGTTTCCAAAAGTTGAAGGTCAGATGTCTCAAATGCATGATAAACATGTTCGGTTAATCAACTATTACATACGTTACTATGGTAACAAAGTATTCAAAAGTAAAAAAAATATTCATTGAATCTTATAAAGTCATACACGTAAAAATAAAAAGCAATTATAGGATGAAATGTGACCAAATAATAGAAAAAAGAACCTTGAAACATATACCAAGAACAAAATATGATTTTCATTTTGGTTGGCAATGGTTGCCAAGGTTTTTATACCACAGAGAGCCTTCAAAGTAACACTATGTATGTTTAAATCTGATCCTATCTTTTAAAAAAAGCACATTTCCTCATAACTAATGATCAATTTTATAAAATGTTAGTGTGCTCCAAGTTTTCCCATTTGAAAAAATTCAGATTAAATTCTTTAAATAGAGCGTTGCTATGGAAATAAGCAGAAAATATATGCTTAAAAACCTGAAAAAAATTTTCTTTCCTTGGATACGTACCCTTAAATGTATATTCCCAAAATTTTATGATTGATATTTGTAAACCGCTACCTTGACTTTTAATTTTGACTATCATCCAATCTCTAAGTGGATGCAAGAAGCTGGCAAACAGGGTTTAATATTGATATAAAGTTAAAAAAATCGGACATTTTCCCTTCTTGGTAACCATAGCAACAGTGTTGTTTTATTCATCAAATTTTATCAATATGTGATATTCAACTTCCGTTCTAACAGACAAGTACTATTCAAGCTGACTCCTTTAATTTGTTTCTTGATTAAATGGCAATTTAATTCTTAATGCAGCGAAAAATAATTCACTTTTAAGCACTGGTACTTTGTTTCCATGGTAACACTACAAAGTAGCACTTATACCCAATTTTTGTTATAGTTTTGGTGTTGCAAGGTCCTAATGATGCATATTTGCCAGTCTTGAATTTTCATGTTTTTCCTCAAGACAGTAGCATTAACCCACACTTAGTTACTGGTTTTGCATGGTTACACTGTGTTACCATGGCAACCATAAAAGTTATTTATAGAATAATATTGCTTATACTTATATACTAAAGGTCAAACATTTTCATTGTTTTTCTTAAGTCGTTGATTGAGTTTGAGCATGTAACACCTACCATTAGTGAATTCGGAGTGTTTTTCAGCACATTTCAGCATTTTAAATGTATTCCAAATGTACCCTTGGTTACCACTTACTTAAAGATATATTCTAAACAGTTTCTTTACAGTATAAGTGACATCAAGGTGTCATGTTTTTGTGAGAATGGTTTGTTTGCTTTTTCTAGTTTTTATTAAGCCACAGTCAAGATTTAAAGTGGCTGAAAATCTCGATTTTTCAAACTTTTCCGGCTGTTGCCATAGCAACCGAGACACATAGCAACGAAATTTTGTCTGATATTTGTTTCTGGTGTCAAGTACTAAGCAAGGGTGAAGTTTCATCAAAATCGGTGACCATGCGTGGCAACGAAGTTTAAGTGGTTACAGAGAATGGCTATTAACTTGTGATAGTCCAAGATCAAAATAGCCTTTTGATTATCATTGTATTAAATGAATAAAATTGATGACAAAATCAAGAACGTTGAGACTAAAGCAAATGCATCTTCGCTAGCCAAGGGTTTCTGATACGCTACTCTCCTCATAAACCCTTGGCATACGGTGAAGTCAAAAGACGGGATTATTTTCGTCACGTGATCTTGAATCTATCAGGTACGCACATATTGCGTCATCGACAAAAATAAAGACACATGTTTTAAAAAAAAATTAAATTAAGTTTTTTTCAAGAATAATTTAGAAGCAATAATTGAGTAATGTTTATTTATTACTTATAGTACAAATCGGAAGCTTCAATATAGATTCTTAATCACATATTTAGAAGATATTGGATGACACCATAGCTATTCATAGAATTGCATGTTATCTTACGGATCGTTGTTTACTTGCGTTTTTCATTTCCGAGATTAAAGAGTCAAGAAGTATCTCGAACGCAAACATCGTCATTTACAAAAAACAATTGATGATTGGTCGACAGGTATGTACTGAAATCCAATCAGAACTCTGAAAAAAAATCCCGATTTTTATGAACACCGTAGGCCAAGGGTTTATGAGGAGAGTAGCGTATCAGAAACCCTTGGCTAGCGAAGACGAAGCAAATGTCTCGTTAAACAGCAAAAGTTTCGCGTTATGACGCGAAAGTTACGCGTTATATCGCGAAAGTTTCGCGTTATTACGCGAAAGTTTCGCGTTATTACGCGAAAATTTAATTTTTTTACCTACGAAAATGAGCTCACTGGGCTTTCGTAATATCATGTAATGTACAAGTGAGTTGAAATTTCACTGTTATCTTTTATTTTAAGTATAAACTCTTTCCAAATGGTTAATGTAAACAACATTCAATCAACAATCACTTATACCACATTCAATGATTGACTTTTCATAGTCATTTCACATATAGGTTTATCTGTTTTAGAGGAGGGTTCCACGGCATCCAATTTATTTCCGCTCAAATTACTTTTTTTAATTTCTTTTTTATAAACAGAAAAGCACATGCTGATTTACTATCATTTTGTTTTAATTGTGTTCAATTGTTGCGCTGTTTACTTAAGTTTTTTTTATGAAAGACTAATTACACGCAGAATTGTAATGTGGTGTGTGGATCAAATATTTACAGGTACATTCATTTTATTTCGAATCATCTTTTTTATTTTAACTGTGAATGTTATATAATACTTATTAAGATGCAGAATTCAGTATATTTAATATATGAAAGCCAGTTGTCCCAGTTGACAAAAAAATCATATTCATATAATAGAACAAGATATCTTCGACAAATCGGCGCATTAGAAAGAAGGGGGGGGGGGGTATTTATATGACTGACGCTGACCGATATTAACCTGGTTTTGACTTTGGAATAGTTTTCGCTTTGTTTTATAAAATCGTTACTTACATACCCTTTAAGTTGCATTTAAAGAAACCAATACTAATTTATTACACGTATAGCACATTGTATATAAATAAATTGTGTGTGCAGAATGGGCAATTAATTCACCTGCAGTCTTGTACACGTGATTCGAAAATAGATAATACCAAACTGTAGGGAGTGGGGTACAATAGCAGTCATAACTTTGTATATTTTAAGGTTATATCAAACAGATAATGTTCATGGAAGTTCATTCTATCGTAACCTAATTCATTATGTTTTATCCATCAACAATTCACAACTGATTAGGCAAAAACGTCACTACTTCGATGGGAAGTCCAATGCATCGTTTTCATACGAGTTGATTTTCGGAAAGGGTAACAAATTATGAATGATATTGTTGAAGCTAGAGTTTAATTAATACATTATGCCTTTTTATTTTTGCATGTAATATTCACAAACCATTCTGTTTAAAAATAAAGGTTGGACTGACACAGGTGTGCATGTGTAATGCGAGGTACAGCGGTATATAAGGTAAATGACTGCGTGAGTGTAGCAAAATTCGGACTGATTTGGAATTATTATACCCAAAATCACAGCATATTTCAGCTATCATGTCCTAAATTGATAACAATTTCTTACATTTATTAGTAGATATATTAAAACATGTTTTTAAAATATGTACGGTGATATAAAAACACAATATCATATCTATTGGAAATTATATTGATGTAAATTATGATAATTGATTACTTGGAATGACAGGAAAGCTTTTCGTTCATCGATCGATTTTTCATGCTCCGCAGGCCTCCACCAATACGATACTTCAATTATTGATAGATTTTTTAATAATGAACATTTACAAGAAATTTTGTTTTGGTGTGTGTGTGCGGAGGTATTTTTTTTAATCAATTTATGGCAAAAATTATGAGATTTTGATGATTTTTGCCAAATTACGTCAGGTTTACGTCACAAATATGACGTCATAAGTAGTCAATCTCCCGAACTTTTGCTATTTGTGGAATGCAATGATGGTAAACTGTGAAATATAAGTAAAGTCGATTTTATTAACTAGCTTTGAAAATTCGAAAAATTTGGGGCCGATTTTCGCACATGGAGCCCCTACCTCTTTAGTCGATATTTCCATTGTGCACCTAAACTGTACTGCGCTCTTCTGCAGAGATATTTTTGCAATTCTAGGCAGATTTCCTTAACTTGTTTTAAGCAAGAAGGGGGGAGGGGAGAATAAATACAAACTGTAAAGTTAAGATCTAATTTATTTGCAATGAAAATATAATGTTCTTTAGTTATTGCCGTAGAAAACATGTATTATGTGTTTTCGAATACAAACAACTAACATCGAGAGTTCTTACAGCTATATTTTGACACACTTGTATACATGTCGAACAATTACTTTCTTGTTTATAAAAGTCGATAATATCTCAGGGTAAAACAGAAATATAATAATTCTGGTATTTTTAAGGACCTTGATATTTGATATTTCAATAATTATAAGTTCTTGGGGGTTCAGAAGAATATATTTAATACAGTATTTTTGCATCGTCTACAAGGGTTGTCCCAAAATATCGTAGACAATGGTTATAACTTTGTTAACATACAAATAATACGAACTACATTTTGCATACACATTATGTATTTAATTTTGTTCAATATTGTGAATTCTTAAATGATATATATATTATACAATTATTGCTGCTTTTTTAGGTCAATACAATGATTTAGCCATCTGAGGAGTACAATATTTACCTCGCCCTTCGGGCTCGGTGAATTTTGTACTCCTCAGATGGCTAAATCATTGTATTGACCGAAAAACAACTGAATTTGGGATCGCTCACTTGGTCCACTTCAGGTTCGCTCTGAGTCCGCTTTCGGTTCGATTGGGGTCAGCCCTAGTTTAACACAAGACGAAATATATTTATTAAACCAGTTTCCCAATAATGCCTGATTTAAATTAAATAGACCACGTTCATGAATGAAATACCAAAATGATAAATGTACGGACATATTTTTATGCATATTTGCTCTGTTAAATGCATCTAGGTTAACACAATATGCACAATGTTATAAAATTTTCAGTGCATCGCTAGTTGTTTTCAAATCTACGTGAAAAAAAACATTTAGGGTGAATTCACCATGCATCGGACACATACCTTGCATCGGATAACTTTAGACAATAAACTCTCTTTCAACTTAAGAGTTCCGTGTATTTATTTGTTTCTGTCTTGAAGCTGAAGACCTAAATTTTTTTAATGATACCGATTGTTATTATCATGTTGTGATAAAAATACCCCGAGAATGGCCTTGAAGTTACGTCATATTTTACATCATCAAAGGGGAACAACCAGGAATTTAAGATTTTGCGATTTTTAGAGTTATCGTTCTTAAAATTCGACTTCAACGGAACGAGGCAGACTTTGGTGAATAAAGTCAAAGATTGATAATTTTACATAAATTTTAAAGAAATTTCACTTCAATGTTCGTATAATTCTTTTAAAAGCTGGTTTTCACTAGTATGTTCATTTCTCCGTACATCGGACACAAATTAACCATGCATCGGACACTTTCCGATGCAAAGGTAAGCACTACCATTTTCATACAGAACCCAGCTGATAGCTGTTTTTTGCGGAAAAGGAAAATAAAAACTCTATATTTTCAGTCAAAATACAGGTTATCGATGTATGACGTCTGGAATTTGACTCAATTTATTTCTACAAACCAGAGTATGATAAACCATGAAAAAAGGCGCGAATTACCGCATTATAAGCATTTTAAAGCATTTTTAAGGCAGAGTGAGGTCTCTTGAATCGTTCTACATTTGTGCAACGATATCGTCAATTAGATTTAAATTGAGGGTTAATTATTAGATAAAAGATAAAAATATATCCATATCAAGGATTTTAAAGCACTTTAATAAAGGTATGATACTTATCCAGTCAAAATACCGTCTGTCCGATGCATGGTAAACAATGTCCGATCCATGGTGAATTTTGAGTTATTCCTAAAAACTCGATTTTTGAGGATATTTTCTAAATAAAGGGCATATAATTGTGTCCCAAATTGATATTTTAATCACAAACTAAATGTTAAACTCCATTTTGATAATTTTCCGTCGGTAGCGATATCGCTAGAACTTGTTGAAGTATAAGGGTATCCGATGCATGGTGAATTCACCCTATATATAAAATCATATTTACATCTATCGATGTCTCAGCACTGGACACTAATGTTGAAATGATTGGAACATTTTTATTAGTTTTGCATCTAATAAAAGATCTTTCTTTATGATTTACACTATTTTTTTCTTATTTGTTGTATGAACTTTTAATTTGCCGTAGAAGCTCATGGTGAATCTTTGCAATCTTTACATGTTTTTTTTTTGTCAAATCAATAAAAAAGGTAAAAAAAAATTCCATTAAATGAAATGTCGAAAACAAAGATACATGTAGGATTTTAGAAATTTTAAATAGATTAATGTAAATATAAGATAGGTATTGGTGAAGATATTCTGTGTGATTTGAAACCTGTATTTTGTACCTAAAACATTAAAAATTTAAGATGAGAAAATATATTTATTTAACACTTTTTGTATTCATCGCCTAAAAGGTTAAAAAAAACCATTTATTGTATATCTATCTGAAATAGATATCTGTTGTATGATTGAAACCTATTACATATACTAATGTGATTTTTCTTTCATTATGGCTGACTAACGTGTTATACTTGACATATGTATTTTCTTTTTTAACATGCTATAATATTAAATATTTACGCTGTAATAGTCAGCTAAACTGAAGCAAATCAGAAAATAAATTGATCTTTACCTCTGCCATTTATTAGGTTTTTTCATCTCTCTGTGGACTTAGCCTCTTGAATGGCTTTCATTTATTATTAGGCTTTTTACCCTTGAATTGCTTCCGTTTATGTTTTGGTTTTTGTGCCCTTCTGTGGAAAGACCTATCTAAATTATGCAAAACTATATGATTTTTCCGACGTTATCTTCAGTGATTTATCAACCATTGTGGCCCCACCCTATCGTCAAGGGTCATGATTTAAATAAATTTGAATTAACACTACCAGATGATGCTTCCACAGTAGTTTCATCTTTGCTGGCCAACGGTTTTGGAGATTTTTTCGTATACATTCCTATGTAAAACTTCGATCAGCCGTTGTGGGGTCCTACCTCCGAGTGCCATGATTTGAACAATTTTGAATCTACACTACCTGAGGATGCTTTCACATCAGTTTCATTTTTCCTGGCCCAGTGGATCTGGAGAAGATTTTTAAAAAATGCCATTAATTTTTCAATAATTCATAATTACACGTATCTTGGCCCTTCATTTGAACACACTTGAATTCCCTTCACAAAAGGATACTTTACCGCAAGTTTGCTTGAGATTTGCCCAGTAGCTCTTGAGAAGAAAAGATGAAAATGCGAAAAGTTTACGATGACGATGACAGCAACGACAACAACGATAGACAACAGTCAAATTTCAATCATAGAGCTCACTTAAGCCTTCGGCTCAGGTGAGGTAAAAAGTTAGGAAATGTTTGTAAAAAATATGATCAAACATTTGAATATTCTGCTTTTGATGTAAGCCTGTGTCTATGAAAATGTATAGGGAATGCAAACCTTTTTTGATCATGTTCTTTACATGCATAACTGTTAAGAGTAATTAAAGACTATGGAAATAATAATGGCGCGTCTTCATGTTATCTATTACTAAATCATTACTTCTTCAAATAAGGCTTTGCCTTCCTTTTTTGTAAAACGCGATTCGTTTTCCCAAGAAACATTTTGCAAGTTTGAATTGACTTCATCGAGTGTTTCCGGAGAAAAGGTTTTATTTTTTTAAGTGCGATAATTTATAGACAGACGGACAAAAAATGGACAGACATACGAAAATAACATGTAATCAGAAAGCTTATTCAAGCTTTTTTGTTCCAGTGAGCTAAAAATGTAGTAAATTTGTTCTTCTCCAAATACTAAAATACTTCCTGTTAAGTCTCTGAATTATTTGTTGAATAAGTCGTCAAAAGCACTTGCATACTTTTTACAAGCTTTTCAACATTAAAAAGAAAATTTAAGAAATTGATGTATTTCCCTCTTAACATTTTAGAATTTCCTGATGGAAAAAAAAGTTTTCCCGTATTTATCTGATAGTGAATTCAAGCATTTCCGAACATTACAGTGGAGTAATACTTGTTTAAGTACAGTGTAAGATAAAAATCGACCGAGAAAAGTCTGAAAAGTAATCACCGAATAAATGTTCCAAAAACAATTTTTAAACATATCAGTTTATGACATTTTTAGCTCACCTGAGCCGAAGGCTCAAGTGAGCTTTTCTGATCAAAATTTGTCCGTCGTCTGTCGTTGTTGTTGTCGTTGTCGTCGTCACTGTTGTCGTAAACTTTTCATCTTCTTCTCAAGAATCACCGGGCCAATTTCAACCAAACTTGCTACAAAGTATCCTGGGGTAAAGGGGATTCAAGTTTGTTCAAATGAAGGGCCACGCCCTTTTTCAGGGGGAGATAATCATGAATTAGACAAAAAATGATGGCATTTTTAAAAAAAATCTTCTTCTCAAGAACCACCAGGCCAGGAAAGATGAAACTCATGTGGAATCATCCTCAGGTAGTGTAGATTCAAGTTTGTCTAAATCATGACCCCCGGGGGTAGGGTGGGGCTAAAATGGCCAATCAAAGTTTTACATAGGAATATATAGGAAAAATCTTTAAAAATCTTCTTCTCAAGAACTACTGGGCCAGGAAAGATGAAACCAATGTGGAATCATCCCCAGGTAGTATTGATTCAAGTTTGTTCAAATCATGACCCCTGGGGGTAGGGTGGGGCCAAAATGGCCGATCAAATTTTTACATAGGAATATATAGGACAAATCTTTAAAAATCTTCTTCTCAAGAACCACTGGGCCAGGAAAGATGAAACTCATGTGGAATCATCCCCAGGTGGTATAGATTCAAATTTGTTTAAATCATGACCCCTGGGGGTAGGGTGGGGCCAAAATGGCCGATCAAAATTTTACATAGGAATATATAGGACAAATCTTTAAAAATCTTCTTCTCAAGAACCACTGGGCCAGGAAAGATAAAACTCATGTGGAATAATCCTCAGGTAGTGTAGATTCAAGTTTGTTCAAATCATGACCCCCGGCGGTAGGATGGGGCCAAAATGGCCGATCAAAGTTTTACATAGAAATATATAGGAAAAATTTTCTTCTCAAGAACCATCGAGACAGGAAAGATGAAACTCCTGTGGAATCATCCCCAGGTTGTGTAGATTCAAATTTGTTCAAATCATGACCCCCCGGGGGTAGGGTGGGGCCAAATGACCACTAAAAGTTTTACATAGGAATATATTGAGAAACCTTTTAAAATCTTCTTTTCAAGTACTTCAAAGCCATGCTTAGTGATATTTATAGGGAATCATCCTCAGGTAGTGTACATTCTAGTTTGTTCAAATCATGACCCCCTGGGGGATTAAAATTCAACCCCCCCCCAGTAAACTTTCAGTTCTGATCTGATATGTGCTTTTTCCTAGCCAATTGCTCAGGTGAGCGATGTGGCCCCTGGGCCTTTTGTTTATTTTGTTATACTATCCCTTTGATGAGGGTAAAGTCATATACAATTTTCTTTTTCAATACATGTATTTAAATCAAAAGTAGAATTTTTATAAAGTAACATGTTTGTATTTGTATCTATTCATTTTTTTAACGAAGGTTACATGTACGTTCAGGCTTAATGAAATAAATGGAACAATTTAAAAACAAAATCTGAAAAAAAATCACTAGCAAGGTAGTACGGAATATTGTATCTTTCTGTGCTAAAATGAAGTGTTCATGAAATTCAACAGTGAAATCATTTTATAAAAAATACGGCATCCTACAAAACTTTAATATGTAAACGGCATTAATAACAAATGAAATTAGTTTAAAAAATTAATGCCTAAAATTGATAGTCTAGTATGTTTTGTTATGTGATATCTTTATTTTCATATACATCTTCATATGATATGTTTGACAATTTTTTTTTTCATTTTAGTAATTAATTGACCTATTTTATACCTCTTATGAATGTTTGTCTTTAAAAAGAAAGAAAAAAATCATGCTCTTTAAAAATGACCGAGTGTAAAGTGGGATAATGCATGAAAAGGATTTAAAAAAAAACTTTTAATATACGTACGTTGTTCTGCAAAAAAAGAATCTTTTTAAATGATTCATGCAATGATTAATTTTTTCTCCAATATAGAATAAAATAAAATCTTTGTTCCGAAACTTCCTTACGTGCAGTAAGCAATAGGCGTAATTTAATTTCAATGCAAAAAAGAAGAGAAATAATTATGGGTTATCGAAATTATAACGAGGACCAATATTCACCAATGTAAGTTCAATAACTCTTTTATTATATAGCTAAACATTATCTCATAATCTTTAATAATTCAATTTTGTTTGTATTCTCGCCTCTCATTGGTTGATTTACAAAAAATGAAACGCAAATTATTTTGTATAATCTGGTTTGGAATGGGGCACACCCCCTGGACGACCAGCTTCATCTTCTTATCCATGTAATCGCCCCATTATCAGTCCACGGAATCCATAGAAAATTCCAGATTTCATAAATGTACCTTTAACTTCAAACAGTTACTCGATCTTCCCTCATGTAAACAAACATAATGGCTACTAAATCTATGTAGCAGTTATTACCTCCCCTCGTTTCCCATCACTTTTGTTACAAAGGTTGTCTTATTGCGCGGTAAATTTGAACTCATGAAAAGCAGGACAATTTTTACATCCCAAGCTTTTTTATTATTTTAAAATTGAATTATGAGAAATGACTCTTATTCTTGTCCAAACTATCGAGTATAATCTGGTTTTGGTCAGTTTACGCTTTTTTATAATCCGCTCAAATTGATAATTTTTAGCATTCGGTATTCAATTTAACGACGATCAGTATTGCATCATACCGGTGACCCCACGATCGTTATGATTTGCGTATTTAGGTTTTAATGGGTTTAATATATACTTAATAAAAATTTCATTTTTGCGTAAAACATAAACACATCTTACCTAGATGCCTCTTCTTTTCTTTCATTAAGCGCAGAGAAATTGACCAGACGACTTTTTTTATTAACAAATGGGCGTTGTATATTGGGCGCTCATATTCGGAACGTTTCGGGCATACTTGTATACGCAATTCAAACTCAGCGTTCAATAAAACGTCAAGATATTGAACCCTCAAATTCCGCAGATTCTTTTGTAGTATTTTATTAGAGAAAATTTATTACCTATATAATAAACTTAGATTATTACTTTTGTAATATATAAGAATATTTTTAATCTATATCTGGATATTTCTATTAAATTATTATTAGAAATAATCCTCCTTACATGTTTCATGTAGCGAAAAAAGAACAAATTCTTGGCTAAATAAAAAAAACTACATTATAAATTTATTTGGAGGAATCCAAATTTTGATATATTCAAATTTCCCATTTGCTAATAATTGCATCTTTAAGTTGAAGTGTTTCAATTTTCAGTATCGTCATCAACATGTACACTGGCCTCAAATTTCCCAGAACAGATAAAGAGAACATAGCTTGTATTGTATGTGTCTATTAATTTTATACATATATATTTATGCTCGTATAGTAAATTCTGAATTAAAGAAAACAAAAGAAATATTTTTGTTATTATAATGTTATATATGTATAATAAAAAACGCCTAAATAATACGTTTCAAACTTAACTTGCTCGATGAAATTTCAATTTTTTATCAGCAAAACAGAGAAAACCCGCTTGTTTATCTGGAATTGATTATTACTAAGTTTTGTTTGTTTTAATGTGAATTTTCCATTTTTATTTGATCCTTCAATTTACATTTCCATGTAAAGGACAGTATTTCTTCTTAAAGTACTGTTTATATAATAACTAATATGTTACAAAATACTTTTGTTTAAAAGTAAGGTTAGAATTCACTTCAAGCGAAAGTAATCTATTATTTATTGAATATTTTTTATAGCAAAATAAAGAACGAAAACCTCCCAACCTTCCAAAACCACCATCATCAGTCGAAGGATACCATTCTCAAATAATTATTTCACGAATAAAACTGTCAAAGGTTATTTCAAAAATTAGATGAGGTTTTACTCTATATTTAACCACCTTTCCTGCATAGTAACGCATATACCGTTTCCTATTTCTAACGCAAAATCACCCAAAATACCCTTCCCCACAATCAGGCATTTTCATGCATTTTCAAAAGTACATTTAAACTCCAATTCAATATCAATTCCCTTCTATTTTATACTTGCTGAAATCTCATAAAATAAGAAAAGTTTTAATCTTATTAAAGATATTATGTCAATTTAGAGAAACTTGTACTGCACCATAAAGTGCTTGCGGGGAAAAGGTGACGTCATATTTTTATGATGTGAACATTAAGTATGTTGCATAACTGTTCAGTAAGTTGTAAAAATTTAATGAGCTAACATGATTTGTTTGATTTTCGTTTACAGCATTATTTAAAAATAGCACATAAAATAATATTTCTAGGTGTTGAATTGTTTTTTTTTTTTTTTTTTTTACATGTCTATACTTTTTACTTTTATGATAATTCTGGTGCCTGACGTATCATCACATCATTACTATGAAGTAAGCTATATTCATCTACATATTTAAATTTTATTCAATTTGTGTAATATAATGACATTTCATGTAAAACAAATGTATTTAAAGTTGGAAGAAGACATTAAACTTGCTGAGTTTGCAAACAAGACGGCATATCTCGCTTCCAAAATTTCCTTTCATTTAGGAATAACTTCTTTTGATCCTGAAAATATAACGGCATATCATATTTACGACTACCACTCAAATATGAAACAAACGAAATTGATTATTCCAAAGAGTTATATATACTTTCATCTTTAAAATTGGAACCCAAATGTATTTTGCTGAAAACATCAGATGCATCTTCCCTTCTTCTATTTGATGAAAATACCATTTCTACCGGAAGTTCTTTAGTGTTCCCTTTAAGAAAATTGTCGAATTCCTACATCATTGCTACATCGACACCTTTTGATGATAGCCTCGATTCTGCAGCGCAGTTTGCTATCGCAGCAACAAAAGATGATACACAAGTTTCTATCACTTTCAAAATGGATGTGGACAGAAAATTTGAATACGATGGAAGAACCTATCAAAATGGAGATGTGATGCATTTAACGATGCACCGATTTAGAACATTCCAATTTGTCCACAAGGCGATTTTTACGGGAACAACTATTAACGCGTCATATCCGGTGGCTGTATTTTCGGGAAATAAGTGCAACCGACTGGGATACCTAGGAACATGTAGTAAACTTATCGAGCAGATTCCTCCTATAAACAGACTTGACAATTCCTTCATTGTACCTCCAACTGTCGGAAGGTTAGGGTTACAAATCCGCATGGTTTCCCCATTCAAAAATAACATGAGATACCGAGTCGGAAAAATGTCAACGACTACAACAATTGTGGAAAATGGCTTTCATAATTTTATCGTGAAAAGTAACGAGGTTGGCGTAATTGAGTCACAGAACAAACTTCTTGTTACTAGTTTTGCCATACCGACTGATAACAAATACCTGGAATACATAAGTATCTAAACAAGTATTTAGTTGTAATCCCCGAAGGCTTTGACCACAATTACATTTCGATTGTAATTCCAACTTCATCTTTTCAGAATCTTAGAATCAATTTTGCGAAAGTTAACGAAGTTTATAAAGTTTTTGATTCGACTGTGGGTCTGCAAGGAAAAACCTACAGTGTAAGTGTGGTGAAAGTTAAACCTGGAGTGCTGGGTATACGTACTGTTGACAGGGTTCCGTTTGGGCTTGTTGTGTATGGACATAGAATGAATGATGGTCATGGTTTTGCTGGAAATGTGCTCCTTCCTGATCACTGTGTCTAATTAATTTAAAACAGTGAAATACCCAGTGAAAATCAATAGCCTCCTATTTGATTCATGATGAATCATCAAATTTCCATCCACCTATTTTTTTTCTTGTGTAGATGGGTAAGCATCTTGTTTTATTACATAGTTTTTTTTTCTAAATAAAAGCAATTCTAAATTTTGAACGATATCGAATAGTTTTGAAATAAAACAACATATTGTTCATCTCTTATTAAAGAAATTTTGCATCAATGGGTTAAAACTATTTGTTTATATATGCAAGTTGAGGCATAGTTGCAATGTTCAAACATGAATTATTTGTACTCATATTTGATTTTCATTTTACTGTAATCTTTTTATTTCCGCGTTGCATATGTAAGGCACTTTGTTTGCTGTCACAATTTTCCCACAGAAAAATGTCTAGAGGTCGTTAAAGAAATATAAGGCAAGAAGACATTTAAAAACCTAACATACGTTTGAACAGAAAATGAAATTCCTTGTAATTATGACCCCGTTTGTTAATTAAAAGCTTGTATATTTTTAACATTCTGTGATTTATTTTATCTTATATTGAGACTCATTAAAGGCGTCATTGTATGCAAATGAAGGTCTTCAAATTTAGTTCAATGCTTTAAACTTACGACAATTGACTAGATAGTTTTCATTTCTGTGCCAACGCCAACTGTCAAATAGGATCTCCATCTTTAATCCCAAATCTTAATGACCCGTTGTTTTGTTTCTAATGCACCATGCTTGTCGAAGGAACAGTTACTTCCTACATTACATGTAATGTCCATTTCCTTAATTATTCAAGAGGTATTTAACCTATCAAATATTTTTTTTATTATAACTTTTTTAATATCACTTTAATATTTTCATTTACACAGGAAGAAACAAGACCTTTCAGTTAAAACTGAAAGGCGGCTTTCAGTACCTTTTCAGTGGCCATTCAGCCACTGAATGGCACATACATTTCGGTGACCTTTCAGTTGCCTTTCAGTCACATTTCAGATACCTTTCAGTCACCATTCAGCGGACACATTTCAGTCAACTTTCAGTGGCCTTTCCATCAACTTTCAGTGACCTTTCCATCAACTTTCAGTGACCTTTCCGTCGTCTTTCAGTGACCTTTCCGTCGACTTTCAGTGACCTTTTTGTCGTCTTTCAGTGACCATTCCGTCGACTTTCAGTGACCTTTCTGTCGTCTTTCAGTGACCTTTCCGCCACCTTTCAGTGATATTTAAATCGCAATTTCGTAATTTTTTCACTAGCGTATTATTTTATAATCAGATAGTTTTCCTTAACAAGGAAGCCATATTTTAGATAAAGATTTATTATTCAATCTTACTTGTGTTTTTTTTTACTTATCGTGATCAAATTCGGGTACCTTTAAATATGTCTAGGTAATTATTATTGATAATTACAAGAATAAATAAATCGCTTATACATGCCTCTTGTAAAAAAAAATATATAGGAGATTTTAGCTTTCTAATGATATTGCTTTAATAAAATCATTCTACTAAGTTTTAGATAGAGAATTTACAATGATCTTAAATCTTTGACACAGGAACAGGTGCCGGTCTCTGATAATTGTCATCATTCTTATAGGAGATGTGTAATTAATTTGTCTATCCCCAAAATAAAATATGTGAGACTTATTCAAAATGATTTTTAATTGAATATTTCTAGTTACATTAAGAAAATAAATTCTTCAAGTGATAAAAAATGATGATCCGATAACTGGTTCAAAATTTAAATAAATGCATAACATTCTATAGTCCTTATACATGTATTTTGTCATGGAAATAAATAGGTCTGATTAATGAGACAGAATTAATATTATTTAAACCATTTCTGGAAGATCGCAAGTATTACTGATCAATTTCGTTTCTTAATTATGTAATTGTCAAAACTGCAGGATATTTATTTTTTCAAAGACATTATTTTAAATTAATTTTTAATTACAAGAATAAACAAATCGTTTATACATGCCTCTTGTAGAAAAAAATATATAGGAGATTTTAGCTTTCTAAATGATATTGCTTTAATAAGATCATTCTACTAAGTTTCTAGCTATAGAATTTACAACGATCTTAAATCTTTGACACAGTAACACTGTAACAGGTGCCCGTCTCTGATAATTGTCATTATCCCGATAGGAGATGTGTAATTAATTAGTCTGTCCCAAAAATCCGCGCAACTAACATAGAATATACAAAAGATATACAAGATATATACACATCGCAGCTCCTCGATACAACAGGTGAACTGATTGTTCCATCGATTTCAATAAATTAATTGATTTTAAATTTCCATTTGTCCCTTAAGAAGTCATAGCGTAATTGATAAGGTTGCGGACATCTACGCAGGAGACCCAGGTTCGATTCTGGGCATGGGATGATTTTTTTTTCCTGTATTAATTTTTTCCTATTTTTTTTTATTCGGAATTAGATACATTTAATGCTATTATACTAAGAAAAAGTGAAATAAAATTTTTAGGTTAAAAAATAAGCCGATTATTCAATAAAATGATTCAACTGAATGATCACGGAAAGGTCACTGAAATGTATGTGCCATTCAGTCGACTGAATGGTAACTGAATGATCACGGAAAGGTCACGGGAAAGGGTCTTTTCAGTGACCTTTCAGTGACCATTCAGTGGCCATTCAGCCACCATTCAGTCGACTGAATGGTGGATTTTCATCCTGTGTTAGTGCAATAAAATGGTTCTCCATTATGGCTGCTCAGTTAATAAAAACCTCAATCCGTGGCCAAGTCATGAATTCAAAACCCTGATCGCGACTGACAGAGGTCGATATAAAGAAAATAAGTAAGAACTGTAAGTGGCTAAGCGGTCGGCACTGAATTGAAAGATTGGGCTCTTTTAAAGGAGACCTTACAAAAAAGTCTCCTCTGTGTCACGATAGACTTTGGCAAGGTATGAAATCTCTAATATTATTTCTTTCCGCTTTTTCAAAAGCCAGTTGATCTTATATGCCTATCGTTCTGTCTGTTAATGAATCCGTCACAATAAGTTTATTCTTTTGAATGAGTACATATAAAGCTCTTGTTGTCACATCTGGATAACCTCTGGCAAGACCTTTCCGTCGTGACGTCGTGGTTTGTCCTTAAGGTTTGTCCTACTTATTAAAATATTATACCTTTTGACCTCATAATTTATAATGAGTAAAGACAGTTTTTTTCAAATTTCATATATACACTACTTTTGATAAACCCATTCTAAATGGGACATGACTTTTGACCTCATGACCTTGGAGTTTGACCTTCAGTATATTTATGCAAGATGATTAGATATGACAGGCAAGACATTTTAAATATTACATAGATGTTTACACTCAAATCAATAAGGCCCTGAAGGCAAAGGACTACAATTTGCCGAATCTGTTTGTGAATAATGATATGAAATATTTTTTCCAAGCACTTAACCGATTCATCAATGTTACAAAATGCAAAAAAAGTTAGATCTGCCGAATCCGGATGTGGGTGCCGTCTGAACAACCTGCAATTATCCGAGGTTTTTCTTTTCAGTTGTTAACGGGACAGCTACGTATAATAATTCTTTATAAAGAAAAAAACGCAGAAAAAATGCTCTAGATTTAAGCATATTTCCTGTTTCATTAATATTTTGTGTTTATTTCGTAATATTTTGTTCGATACATTAATCTTGTCAGAAAAAAACAATTTGTCATTGAATCAAATCTTGACTTAGGTTCATCATAGTAATTGTTATTGTCATCATGTCCCGATGATGGCAAGAAGTACAAAGTGTGACCTGTCGGCAGGGGTACTCCCTCCTCCTTTGCATCTGATCCCACCACTGATGCTTTGGAGATCCGTGTGTGTCGTGCTCCTATTTTGTATTGTTTTATGGACTTTCAAGCTTGAATACTGTGTGTTATCTTCATATATTTCATTGCATTGTATTCACCATAGATAATATACACTGATATCGTTTGCTGTGTCGATTAACTTTCAATTGAATAATTAAGGCACTGATCCTGCTCACACCAATTAAATTGGGAAGTATTATGCAGTTCGTCTTTTCTAATGCTATAGGCTTTAGGCTATAGACATATGAAAAATTTTAAGTTAGAATTTCCTTGTAGGGATTTTAATTTTATTTTTAATAAAAAATAAACCAAATCATTAACTTTGCAACCATGATATGGAGAGGTTTCACTTGCATATTTTTGCTGTCGCCTATGTTTAGTATCATAAAACATACTAAAGGGTATGGTAAGTACTAGATATTTATGCTGTTATTTAATCTAGTCAGCTTTGGCTAGAAAAGCAGTCAAAAATTTAAGGGCCAAACTACTGATTTTTCATATATGAAAATAACACATACTGGTAAGTTATTAAAGCTTAATGCATATGCCTCAAGTTTTTAAAATTATTGGCAATTAAAAGATTTGAAGAAGAAAGTGCAGTTTTGGCTTTATTGTGCCCGAGAAATTTCATGTTCTTAAAAATTATAAAATTGACTTTAACAAGAGTACAGCAAATGAATAATCATTAAAGAATATGGCATGAAAGAAGGTTAGTCTGGAAATTCTGGATCAACAGATCTTTCTTTTAGCAAACAAAACATTTATCAAAAAATGTATAATGTTTGACTTAGAATTGCCCATAGTTCGAAGAACATTCTTGAAGAATTTCAAAAATTCCCTAAATGTAGTTCTTTCTCCATACCGAAGAGCATATTTTAAATTCATTGCACCCTACTTAAAGACGGACGAAAATGTGGCTTAATGTTTTCAGTGTTTGCACTAGAGACTGGGAGTTAGCCGAAAATTCCCAATTCATGAGTTCGAATTCGGGAAGTGGAAACCGGTTTTTTCTGATGAGGTTGTTTTAACCGAGGTCCCGTGTTGTAGTAAAAGCTACCCCCTCCCCCCAAAAAGGAACTATTCAGGGGCCAGGGGTGATACGTATCGACACTTCCTAATATTCTTGCACAAGATGAAGAGATAGATCATGTGAATTTACACGAAAAAAAATATATGAATTTACATGAAGGAATATCATACCTACAACGGGTAAAATTAGATTTCGACAAGATTTATCTCCTTTGTTTTTTAGTTAACAATAAAGCATTAAAATTTCGTTTAAAATCCTGTTTATATAAAAAATAGAGAAAAAGAAAAGGAAGTAATTATTTGTTTAGCTATTGGTCTATAAAATATCGTTACACAGTGTTAGTTGCATCTAGTTTTTTTATATTAAAAATAAAAAAAAGAAATGTTACATTGACTTCCTGCTATTCACCCGTATCTCAATGGTTAGATTAATAACTAGAACACAAGTTGACAATCAAAAGGTTTTATGATAGTAAGGAAACAATTATAATAAAATCCTTTCAATGAGGATAAAATTTGAATACCGGTAATACATGTGTATTTCTATATAAAGAATAAATTAGATATCATAGTTTTTGCTTTATTCTGAAAAAAAAACCTGCAATGTTATTGAAGATTTACGTAATGTTGAAATTTGCAGGTGTGCGTGTTAAGTACTTGAAAATTTAAAATGCATCTGTATTTTTTTTAAGTTATGGAATATATCTAAATACAATCAATTAGCATCGAGAGTTCTTTCAGCTATATATACACCTCCTTAGATGTCACACGATTTGGTTGACCATATATTTACTTGTTGATTTATTTGTACATTGATATCTAATATTTATTCAATGATATCTTTTGCGTTACAAAGCAGTTTATTTAGTGCAGCATTTTTGTATCATATAGAAGTAAATTAATATCAGAAGTAGAAAATCTATGAAGCTTGAAAAGACAGGAAAATCTACGCTAAATACAGAATACCTGACGGTTAGTAATACCCTCTAGAACATTGATAGTCTATAATTCTAAAAAATGAAAATGAACTTTAGAAATCGAAATGCAAGTGTATATAAAATGAATATTTAAACAAATCTCGATCTCCCACATTTGTCACAAAAATTATCAATAATAAACTTCTGATTTATATTTAGTTTAGTTGGTTTGATTGTTTTGAACTGGAAGGTATTTTTCTGGAAATGCTAGGACAGATGCAAATGCCTGAGGAATGATAAGAATCTTGAACTTATTTTACTTTTTCTAAGTTGTTACTGTTCATTCATTTATTTTTAAATATGTTGCAAACATTTCGTTTGTTTAATTGTTTCACGTCTCTATGAGAATTGTGTTATTGATGTCCAGAAGTCACCATTTGCTTGTGAAGGACAGCAAATTAATACCTTTACTCGGCACTAACGGCGTTTGAGCAGTAACGGATCTTTTTTACGCCTACTGCAAATCTACTGCGGCTTGTGATTTTAGTTTATGTGATCTTATCCGAAAAATCTACATCCAAAGTGGTACGAGCCCGTGACTATAAAATAAAGTCCTCACTCTAAAAAAACGCACCAACAACTGTAAAACGCGGGTAACAGAATAGAACTAAATCAATTAAAATTACACCTTTTAAGGGAAGCAATTTTCAAAACGCAATTTTGTTTAAATAGTGTCATGATCATGTTATAAACCAATTCAACCGCTAATCTCAGTGTGTACACCATGTCATAAAACTATGTTTTTATTTGTGTTTTTATTTGTATGCATACATAATTATTTAAACTTTGCACAACCACAACAGACTTTTACATACAAACAACACTTTTATGAAACATCGTCTGGATTTGAGTTACAAATTATGGAATTTAGTTTAATTGCATCGAGTATAATTTTTATTTTCGAAAACTATGCCTTTAAAGGTTTAATTACCATGCTTCAGTAAGTATATGAAATCTTTTCTTTTAGTTAAATAAGAACATTGCCAATTTTGCAGCTCATTGTCATATAAGTTTAGGTAGAATTACAAGGTCTAGCATATACTTAAGGCTGTTAAAAAAGTTGGTTCCACATTTTTTTTCTTTTATTTTCGACAAAAATACGTTGAGAAGATATTTAAAATTTGTAATATAGAAGCCATTCTTGCAACTGATCAGATTTTAACCGTTTTTTGTTGTATCAATAAGGGAAGGAAAGGTATTAAAACAGATTATGTCTGTTCAGAAAAATTAGAGATGACGCATTTTTTGTGAAATATATGAAGCACACAGGTCAAAACATCCTTTTCAAACACTATGCAAAGATTATCAAATCTGTAAAAAATTTCAAACCTATTCTTTTGAAAAGTATGGCTGAAAAATTGCCGACTCGGCGTTAAACAATAAACAATCAATCAATCTTTCGAAAAGTGATCTATTGTTCTTATACGTAAGCTCATCAGCTTGTCATCATGATGCAAGAAAAGGTATGAAGAAACAAATAACAAGAAACAAGTAACTTACTCTTTATTTTCATTCAAAATGACTTGCATTTCTATCACTCGGGTGTTTTAAAAATGTTACATATATTTTCATTTGGACTAAAAATCCTATAATTTCCTGCTAGAAATGAATTGCTATAAATCTACAGCAAACTCTTGTGATTTTGTCAGATTTAAAAAATTCCTCTCTTTAGTTAAGCACTACTTTGACATTTTTTGAAAATCTTTCATCATGGAACAAACTTTTTTAACACCACTTATTTTTTCCTAGAAAATATTGCGCTTGGGAAGAACACGTGGCAATCCACGTCATTCGGAAATCATACATCTGACAAGGCAGTAGATGGATTAAAGGCAAACCTGTCTGGTCCTGGAAACCAATGTAGTATATCAAATAATAGACAAACAAAAGCTGAATGGGGGGGTAAATCTGGATAATATACTCAGCATTCGATCTGTAGTGATATACTATAGAACAGAAAATAGCATTTGGGGTATGTATATAACATACATAAAGTTTAAGAAACATAACGTATAGCTTTTACTGTAATTTGAGCTTGTCCTTGTTTCATATATTTCTTGTAAGTTTCTACTTTTTAAAATTTTTCCCACTTTAAATGACTTTATCTCAGGTATCATGATAAGTCTATATATCTTTTAATAATGACAAAACTTTTACATCTATCCTTCTAGCACCTTTCGTTAAAACTCTTCTTTAAGAAATTCCAACAAATTAAGTATATTTAAAAGTTCTTCACAAAATAATTTTTCCAAAACGGTCCTTAATATAGTTGAGAGAGGCACTGGTGTTATGAGGACGGGCCAATAGGCAGGAAGATCAATGAAAAAGCATTAGAAATGAACATAATCATTTTTTTGGAATTTGAAAACTAAAACAAAAATGAATTTTTTACAATACTGTAGATCACTTAATTTTCGCGGCAACTTATTTTCGCCAGATAGTAATTGACTCTTGATTAGCGAGACAAAATTTTCACGAATTGTGGTTATTGCTCTACTATTATACGCGAGAATTAAATTTATGCGAGCACATTGTCTTGCGTAATTGCTTTTACACGAAAATAAAGTACTAGCGAATAAAAAGTGATTTACAGTAGCATAAATTCATACCGAACATGATTATAATGAATTGACTCGTATATATCAGAGTTATTTTTATTCCTTTCGACTTAAAATATATATTAAGTATTTAACGGATATAACGAGTTATAAAAAAAAATTTCCGGCACATGTAATTTTTATAAGGGTGCTTTATTGTATTCCAGACTCCAGCAACCAATACCCCAGTAGATTTTTGGGATTCTCCCTCTACATTTCCAATTCCACCCAACGGAATAAGGGCCATTTGTGTTTTCATGACACAAACTACACAGTAAATACAATTCCATCTGTTGTGACCATAAGCTGTCCTGTACATGGACAATACGTTATATATTACAATGAAAGACTAGACGGAACATCGTACCCTGCTGGCTATTCAGAATATGCTTTCAATGAATTATGTGAAGTCGAAGTTTACGGTAAGCAAAAAAAACTATATTAATGTTAAGGAAATAAAGCGACATCAAGATAAAACTGTAATATTTTCAAACATTTGTTATTTCTTCGATATACAGTGATTACCAGGAATGTTTTTATGATGATTTTTGTTTATTCATCAATAAACTTTTTTTACACTTTAAAGTACCGATGTTAGACGTGATGTCACATACAAAGGACCCGTTAGGTACCTGTATTAGGTATGGGTATTATTAGATAATTGAAATGAAAGGTTATTACAATATTTTCTAAGGCTGTCCATTGCCAGGCTTCTATGGAAAAAGTTGTGACCAACCCTGCCCTAGCAACTGTCGATTTTGTCACATAGACACAGGCATATGTCAGTCATGTAAACCAGGATTTCAGGGATATCAATGTGGAGTTCGTAAGTACATAAAGAAATAATAATGGGTTTTGTGCTTTTGATCATCAAGTTTTTTTTTTCAATCAAAGATGTCGAGTGATACTAGTTGCAGGGAAAATTTGATCCTTTAAGCAGTGGAATTTCATTGGTTTACTTAAAAATCGATTTCTTTTCATAAGACAAATTGAACAGTGATGGGGTAGAAACGTAGTTGGAATATCTTTCAATAGGTCATAAATCCATCAAACAACTGATGTTTAGATATACATGTAAATGTGCAGTCAGAACTTGTAACTTAAAGGTGCATGGACAAGAATTTGAAGTTAATATTTTTTGTATAGTATCACGACTTATATATTGAAATAGCATTCCACTCAAAAAGATATTTAATTTTTTATTTCAAATTTGAGTTATTTGAACTTCAAAGATTTGGGTGGGTTTGATTGAGACATAGAACCAAACTTTCATTTTCAAATAGGATAAGGTTGATTATAATATATACTCTTCTCAAAAAAAGAAACGCATAGTAGGAACAATACCTTGAAAAATGTATGATAGTTTTGTCATACCTTTTATTTTTGTATGGATACGATGTATTTGAGTGAAATGCATGATTTTTTAATGCAATTGTTAACTTTTCAGCTATTCTACAAGTCTCACAGACAAAAAGACCTGATTTTGCAAATTTTCCCCCAAAATTATTATCTCAATTTTCATTTGTTGAATTCCGATGCAATTCCATCAGGTACAAAGGGGCTATCAAAAGCGGGGGTTCTCGAAATTTTGAATCTGGTTTTATCTAAAAAATGACGCTTATTAAAAATGCTGCATCTGAATTTTGCGTAGCACAAAAAGGAAAATGGGCGACTGGAAGCAGAGATACCGCAGTCTACAATTGCAAGAGGTTTTAATGTTACACACAGACAATATCTAACCTATAAAACATAAACCATTAACATCGAACTCCCAATGTTCGCAAAAAATATGGTAGACTAAGTATGACGTCAGCAGCACAGCATCACTTCCGATTGTGAACAATTAATGCTAATATTTTTTTCAAAAAATACGTAAATTGCATGAATGTAATGCAAGGACGTCATCTAAAGCATTAGCTATCCCTGAACAGCACAGATCATCTAACACGACCGTTTTCAGTTGACTATGAATTATTGCAAGAGGATTATTCATGCCATTGTTCCGACCCCACAACGCCCCAAATATCGACTTCAAAGATCTCAGACTAATAGAGTATGACCACAGCATCACTGCTGAACATTTTGGTTAACCTACTGGTCCAGAATGTTTATCTGAAAGCCTCTTATAAGTTTAAGAGTGCTTCTGCTTTGTAATGAATGTTAGACAGATTACTGCCTCCAGGACGTTAGAAAAGTTGGTGGTGGTAGTGTAATAATATGGAAAACGGTATTATAAGAAAGTAAGATTGATTTGGTTCGAATTCAATGGACTTTGATGGAAAAAGGTACTCTAACAATGTTCTACCTACACATACCATTCAATTTTGCAGCATCCTAGAGCCGTATTGCAATCTCACAATATACAGCCACATATGGCTCGTTTAACACACCTATTCTCGCAAAGAAACAACAACCTGTTTCAGCCAGAGTCATCTAAATCGCTAGATTTAATCCAAATTAAGCAGCATTGGACAAAATGGATTAACATGATTTGCCAAAGACAATCGCATCCCCAGACTCTGCAACAGCTGACCAAAGTTCTACATTTAGAGTTGGAGAGTATTGCTATACAATTTTCATTACACACAATTGCTTCCATTAGATGCCCTTTGTGGCTATCATTTGTGTCTGCGGGGGGCATACCAGATATTGATCTCTAATGGTCTTAAACTGACTATAATTTTAGAATTGTTGAGTAATTATGACATTAAGATAGTATTCCTGTTGTTTACCACATTTCTGTTTTATCACTGCATCATCTTACTAAATAATATTTATGTTCAATGTGTCACTAAAATTCTACTATGCGTTTCTTTTTTTTTTTTGAAGAGTATATTTAAGGTATATGTACGAAAACTAGGTCCTAATATAAGTAAGATATTTTAAACCGTTTTATTCCTAAATTTTTAGTGACAGGAACATATACTATCTAAAGCAAGAAGAATCATTTAAAGCAAATGTGTAACTTGGGGCGCATGGCGTTTGTATTCAAATCTTAAGTTTTATTTTTCTTGTTCTGTAAAATTCTAGAACAAATCCCTTTCCTTTATTATATAGTAACTTCTTTAAGGATCAAATAACAATCTTTACAAAAAATCGTGCTGATATAGGTTCGCATACTTTACTTTCTTTAAAAAAATGAAATTAATACACATTTAGATTTTATGTCTGTGTAATTTAAGATATTGTTTTCTGGAGCATTTGTGACATAACAATCTTTTTTCAATTATTCAAATGAATAAAAGTAAAAATAAAAAATATGTACACAAAAATAAAAATAAAAATAATTGATTTAAGCGTGTGGTGTCCGAAACTATGGTGCATTCTGTTCAAAGCATTGTGGGAACTGTACTTACGGAGAAAGGTGTCATCCAGTGACTGGAATCTGTACAAACGGATGTGACGTAGGAGTTTATGGAAGCAAATGCAAAACAGGTAAGGCTTAGAATTCTGAATATAAAACAGTGTATACATGTACATATTCTTAATTTAGTTTATAGTTTCAACATATTTGTAGCCTGTCCCGACGGATATCATGGAAGGAATTGTACTGAGGTATGTGGTCACTGCGATTTATGTGACAGATTTACTGGAAAATGCACTACTCATTGTTATGCTGGTTGGAAAGGAGTCACCTGTAATGAAGGTATTTTAATAGTTTTCTTTTTCAAAATTAAAATTACTTTCTTCCTTGAATGTACTATTATATATTTCATTTTACTGTTTCTTTTTGTTTTTGTAGTCCGCGTGGCGCAGTGATTAGAGCGTCTGCTCTAGAATCGCACTAGGTGCTTGCACGAAAAAGATCCCTCAGTGCTCAGTGGCCCTAAGTTCCGAGTACAGTTCAAAGTTTGCAGCTCTAAATCTCCACCGGCATATGGTGGCCTCTCCATATGAGTGAAACATTCTCGAGAGGGACGTTAAACAATTTACAATCAAATAATCGATTACTCTTTTCGTTTTTTTTATTCTGGCGGAAAGCAGTTTTAAATTTAATAGAGTTTGAAAGCATTGTGTCACTTTTTTATGTCTAAAAATAATTGGTCACCAGGTGTCGTTTTTTGCACATATGAGAGATAAAAATAAAAATTCCCCTGTATCGTTGAACCACGACTATCATAGGAATATACTTCTGTAATGTTATGAGTGTGTTTTGTTTTTATTAGTTGCTATAAAGTGTTGAAAAACTATATTATTATTTTTTGGAAATGGCCGGGCTACTAAGGGAAAAAAGTGATTTCTCAGTCCGCCTACTGCAATTTGATTGAACGGCAGTTTGTCATGTTTCTTGCTTATTACCTACTTATACATTTTCCTGTATATGTAGTTTATTTTTATCCAATCAGCATTCAATGACGCAAGTAAATTAAGGCAACGTATAGAAAATTCTATGCAATTGACTAAGAAGAAGGTATGGTTTTAGCTTTATTGTGCCCTAAAAATGAAAAAAAAATGATAAAATAAAACGAAGAATTATTTTGCATCTTACATAATGCGTATTAAAACCCACCCTGATGAGATGCACATCGCTGAATTCTGTGCCAATAACTCTAAATACCCTTGACTAATTTAACTTTCATACCCTTGCAAATTTAAACTTGAAAACATATTCTATGAAGCTATGAAAATATATTCACATGAATGACGGTAAATAATAATTCGAATTGAATTCTCTTTTTATTATTTTCTGTACGTAAAGAATGTGACAGATTCATGTATGGATTGGAATGCAAAGAAACCTGTGGAGAATGCCGAAACTCAAAGCAATGTCATCATGTGGATGGAAAATGTTCAGAGGGGTGTGCACCGGGCTTTGCTGGTTCTCTGTGTAAAACAGGTAAAATAAAGCCATTAATACTTAATGTGAAAAATGAGTTCTCTGTGTAAATTATTTCGAAACAGCTTTTTATCTGTATAAAATAGCTAAGAACAAAAAATGCTCTGTGTAAATGAAGTTTTGAACAGCTGGGCAATTTGAAAAAAGCAGGTAAAAAGCAATAGTTTGTGTGAAAGAGATGTAAGAATCCATCCTTCGTTGGTTTGGAAAATTGAAAAGACTTAAAGGTGCTCTTTATGAAACAGATTAGATCCTCTTAAGCTTTGTAAAAAGGGGTACGAACTTATAGTTTCCTTTCAAGGTTGTAAAAATCACTAGTTTACTTTGTTTAATATTAAAGGACCAATGGTTTTCAATATAAAAGGGACAACAAATTCGGTATCTAAATCTGATACTAAAACAGATACAACTCTCTATGTCACGAAGGTTAAATAGCTCTTCATCTCCTCATTGTAACAAAGGTTGTTCATTGGGATGGAAAGGGATGCTGTGTGACAAAGGTACATAAGATACTGTAAATGACTTATTTTTGCGTGCGCGAATGCACTCTTGAACGTCAAATCGCAAAATATAATGATTGCGAATGGGAGATTGATCAAGAGGATTAACATAGATTTCAGCATCATTATAATAAAGGTGAGTAATTTTATTTCGTGTGTGATGCTTCTCGCGAAATTTTGCGATAATTAATTCTACGCGTATATTTAGGAATTAACAATTTACGAATCATCAATTCATATAAAAAAATATTCAGGGCAACATTCATTATGTTAGTCCTATAAAGGGTGGAATATTTTTTCTTAAAAGTAGATACAATAATCTATTTGTTAGACAGATGATAATTGTTTTATCATAAAAACCAAAAACAAGTCATTAAAACAGTGTTGTTTTTATTATTTTTGTACTTCATGTATTATATACAATCTGACTGTACAAACTATATCCAAAAATTTACTACACGTGTACTTTTTATTTACTGCGACGCCATGTTTCTTTTTTTTCGTCGCGATGGTATCGCTTTGTTCAGTAAATCATTTTTTCGCCCGACTGGTTAAAATGGTTTGTTCCAAAACTTTATTAACTTCTACGAAGTAATCATATTTTAATGTGTGATCTTTAAAATAAAATTTAAAAAAAGCATTGAAATTGACACTTTACTAGAGGAAAAACTCTCACCTACCTACCAACCCAATAGACCGAGTCTGGAGAGGGTTAACAACATTTTTTTTAAAGTTGGCCTAATAAGATTTCTAATGAATAAAATAATTGGGTAAACTCCCTCTATCGATAATACTGAAAATAATTTGGCCATAAATATGAATTTAACAGTAACCAACCATTCAATATACATGTAAGTGCTATTTATCTACACAGTTTACATTAACTTTATGAAATTTAAATGGGTTTTTTAAAAGGTGTGGTTTGAATGAAATAACCTTTCTAATTGGTGTATTTAAAATTTGATCCTTTAGAGAAACCCGACAAATGATTTTGATTATTGAACTTTTTCATAATGAAATATTTTGGAATGTTAAACCATTAACACATATCATTTTGAATAAAAAATACTTTTTTAAAAAAGGAAACTAACGAAGAAATTATGAATTAAACACGAATGAATTGATTTATAATATCATACGGTAGGATTCTTCTCTGGTTTCTGGCTAGATAGAATATTCAAAGCTATTTGTTGATATGTCATATATTTGGATGTAAGAGATAAGACCTTATTTTCCTTTTCTCATCTCAATTATACAACTTTAAATAGAAATGATAAACTGTGTTTGAAAACTAGCAGGAACTATATTTTTGGCGGAATGATGGCGTATGAAAATATCTTCTTTTCTTGCTCTCGAAATTATTATAGAACATTGAATTTAGTTATAATTTTTACGTCAAAGACGAGACAAAATTTTCAAATGTGAGTTAAATTAATAATAAGTGACTAAAGTTTCAAAATATATCAAATAAATAAGATTTTTTACACATACTAGAACTATGTTGGCTTTTAAATGTTTCAAATAAAAGTACATATTTTAGCCAAAAATCCGTAAAAAGTGTTATTTCTCTCTTAGTAAACGATCAAAACTTTTAGTTTTTATATCATTTTGTACCTTTATGTGACAACTTGACCATGTGTGAAAATTGGAAAAAGTTAAATATAGGACGCATATAAAAATAACTGATAAATCCTAAAAAATTAGGAAAAGTATCCATAACTATCAATTTTATTTAAATTATCCATGTCAGTTTGGTAATATTATCTTAGAGGCCCTATATTGTAGTATTTTTTATGCAAAAAGAAAAACATTCAATCCTTTGAATAACAAGTAGGTACTCCATGATTGGAAAGAGTATTTTTTTTATTCTTAATGTCCAGGAAAAAGGTAATGACCTTGACCTGATCTTGCCTCTAATATTAAATGGTCAAATTTAATCTAACTGATACCATCACTTAATAATATTGTCTTCTTAATTCTGTGAAAATTAAAACACTAAAACACTAAAAGTGCGCATCAGCGGATTACCGTTATCTGTAGATGAATCTGCGGTTACTGAGCTTTTGGACAAGCTTGGAGTCAATCTGAAAAGCAAAATAATGTATGAAAAAATAAGACACCCTGTGACTAACAAAATGACCAGCGTCCTTAATGGAAATAGATTCATGTACATCGAACCCCTTGAAAAGGATAAAGCTTTGCCTCGGGTTAATTACTGCGCTGGTCTACGCTGCCTTTTGTTTCACTATGGCCAACCTAAATCTCAGCGCAATATCACATGCACTCAATGCTGGGATACAGGACATACAAGACACAGCTGCAAAAATGAACCCCGATGTAAGGTTTGTAAGAACCCAGGACACAAACCTGGCGATCCAAAGTGCGCTTCATATAAAATTCAAGAGAATGTTGTAGCCTTTAACGGTGAAAATAACATTTTGTCAAACTTTTTTCCATGCGACCTAAATATTTTTGGAATGCACCATAAATCGGCAGAGCACGCATTTCAATATGCAAAAGCTCTAAGATGCGGAGACTTGGATGCAGCCAAATTTATCCAAGGGGCAACTGATGCCTTGTCCGCCAAACGGTTTGGTGATAAAGTAAAAGTAAACGATCAGTGGAATGTATCATGTGAATCTGTTATGACAGGAATCATAGAAAACAAATGCGCTCAAGTTCAATTGTTCAAAGAGAAGCTGAGAGCCGTAAAGAAAAACACAGTGTTTGCTGAATCCACGTTCAACGACAAATGGGGAACTGGACTCGACAAATCCGGTACAGAAAACACTAGAGCTTCTGATTGGCCTGGACAGAATCTTCTTGGAAAAATCATTGGTAAAGTGGACCAAAAAATCCGAAAACGTAAAAAGAGCCACCAATGGAGTCAGCCGAAACAGAGTTCTAGACAGCAAAAGAAGCATACCACACAGAAAAACATAGCCGAGATGATCCAATCTATGCGTAACGCAGCAGAGGTTGATTCTGCATCAGACGGTGAATCGTCCTCGGAATCCGAATCCGACCCTGGTGAATCGGCGAATGGATAACTCTCGTAGTCGGCATCAGGACAGATACTGGATCCACGCATTCGAACGGACTTATCTTGGACTTCCTTAAGAATTTTGCGGTATATATATATTTTTTTTTTCTCAAATGGTATATTTTATGTTTTGTAATGAAATATGTAGAAAGAATTGATTATGGAAAAGTTAAACTTTATTACAGTAAATGTAAGAGGTTTAAATACTGATGAAAAGAGAAAGAAATTATACTCATGGCTGTTTGAAAAAAAGTTAGATATTATACTTTTGCAAGAAACGCATTTTGTTGAAAAATATGAACATAAGTATAATCTCGATTGGAAAGGAAAAGCATATCATTGTTTTAGCGATTCTGTATTTAGTAAAGGTGTAACTATTTTATTTCGGGAAAACCTAAATATTGATGTTATCAATGTAAAAAGGAATATTTGAGGAAGAATATTTATGAATGTAAGATAATAGACATAAGAGATAGACACATAGCAGAATTTAGCTATAAATTATTGAATAATATATTATGTAACAATGCTTATATGAGTAAGTGGAAAAAAGATATTTCTTCTATGTGTATACATTGTAACAAAATAGAAAATGCGAAACATCTGATTTTGAATGTAATAATGTGTCTAATATATGGAATACTATAAGCAGTTTCTTATCAATTAAAGTTCAGTGGAAACATATTGTAGTTGGTTTTTTCCACGAAAAAAAATGATAAAACTAGATATCTAAATCTACTTATTACTTTTGTGGCATATAGAATTTACAAACATAAACTGTTATGTAGATTAGAATCTTTATGTGAAACTGAATACAATCTATACAATCATGTAAAAAAATCAATATATTTCTACGCCTCCGTATTTTGCTTTCTTGAGGCTAACACTGAACACAGGATTTTTGAAAATCTTTCCAAATTAATGTGAAAATTACTAATTCATGTATAAATACTACTGGGAAGGGACCTGTCTTCCAGTAGTGCTGTCAAAAAGGGGGGAGTGAATAGACTGTGAAACGTATTTGTGGCTCCCCCGGTTGACAGCTGCACTGAAATTATATCTTTACCTTAACTCATGTATATTGTATAAATATATATTTTTGAAAATAATTGAAAATATATATTTTACCCTAATTCATGATGTATACTGTATGAATATATTTGTTGAAAATAATCGAAATTATATCTTAAACTTAATTCATGGTCTTGAAATAATTGAAATTTTATCTTTGCCTTAATTCATGGTGAAATTATATCTTTACCTTTATTCATGATGCATACTGTATAAATGTATTTTTTAAAAATAATTGAAATTATATCTTTACCTTAATTAAAGATGTTTACTGTATATATATATTTTTTTAGGAAAAAAATTAAATGATATCTTTATCTCAATTCATGATATACTCTTAAATTTTTCTATATAATTAATACATGTAACATCCTGCGTGATGTCATAGGACACAAATATCATTGTTTAGAAGGAGCTTAGTCAGGGCCCCATCCCTGGCAGCTGCCTTATTTTTTTCTAGTTAGTCAATTTTTTGTTATAGATTAGGTCTGGGAAATAAATTGTTAAAAAAAAAAAAAAAAAAAAAAAAATTCTGTGAAAATTTCATACATTTTTAAATATAAGAAATGTGAGAAGAATCCTACCTTAATTTCACCTGTAACTTTGTAATAAGTTTTCTGTAAACAGAATGTGACAACGGCCATTATGATAAAGATTGTGGGGAGAAATGTAAAAATTGCAGAAATGAAACACAGTGCAATCATATGAATGGATCCTGCTTATATGGCTGTAAACCTGGTTACATGGGAGACAATTGTTTACAAGGTATTAAATGATTCAATAGTATCAAATGAAACGTCTTTATTTCATACGGTACATGAATGATTTTTTTTTGCTTCTTGGCATCCAATCAAAACCTACGTGTATAACAAACACATCAAACTTAATTTGACAATGCACTAATATTGTTTTGTTATTAAAATACAATGAACTCATTTCTATTTCTCTATCCAACTGTGGGACGTGGATAAGACCGTATAAACAGAGTGTCCGTGTTGCATGAGGTAATGGAACGTAAAAGATCCCTCACTGCTCAAAGGCCCACAGTGCCGAGTGTAGGACAAAATGTGCATCTCTTCACCGGCAAGTGGTGGCGTCTCCACATGATTGTAAAATGTTCAATGGGGAAGTTTAATAATCAATCAATCAGTCAATCAATCAATCATTTCAATCTAATTGGGTCGAGGATTTGTTTTACAAACATTAACATTGGTAAACATACTATTCAGTGGTAAACATACTAGTACTTGTGGCGTTGTAAGGAATATCATTAGATTTTTTTTTTATGTTTGCTGGGTGTGATATATCCACAATAATTGAAAATGCATTTCAAATATCTAAATATCTAAAGTTATTAAAAAAAGATGTTATTTATTCTTTTTTTTACCTGTTTGTTTTTCTTTTTATATTAAGTTTTTATATAGTAAAAAAAAGATATCTTTAATGCGTTTCTGTTTCCCAGTAGGTACACTATCTGTCTTTAAACAACACTCTTTTGCCTTTTTCTTTTTTACTTGTACAGTTCAGGCTGTTTCGGATTATCAATCCAGTTTTCATGGCGTTTTGGCTGCACTTTGTGTATGCGTACTGGTTAATATAGTTTTAGGAAGTATTCTTATTTTATACTGGTAAGTTGAATAAATATATTTAATGCTTTTCTTAAAATAATTTTGTTATTCTCGTTTCTTTGGTTAACATTAATAACAACATAATGTTTAGAAAATATTTATTTCGTCTTCTTGTAAACATTACTTATACTTTTTTATGTTTTCTTTTCATTTTACACTCGTAGAATAACCTAAGCTGTTTATAATTTTAGTAGAACATTATTTATTTATAGTTTCTATACTTTTAAAAAGCAAGAAAATAAAAAGAGTACAAATACAGAAGACTTATGAGGAAAATGGCGATTCTAGCAAAACCAATGATATACATGTATATGAAAGCACCGGGAACGGTACCAATAATCGATATGAAGATGTTGAAGATCTGAGTCAACCATCTAACTATGAGGACATGTTAAGTCCTTTGTAAAATAAAACAAAGAATAGTTAACTTATGAATGAATAAAATTATGCATTTGGTATCGTAGATAATTAATACTTCAATGCATTTTGTTTTCGGGGGTTTCAATGCAAATAAAAAGAAAAACATTGCAAATTTTGTACAAATATGTATAACAGAAGAACAAACACCTTTTTTCAAGTATTTGTGTACATATATGTAAAAGAAAGGAAAAAAAATCTGTAAAACATTGATACATTTAACAATCATGCTCATATTGTTCTACATGCATTTAATACTCATAAATCTGATAAATAAATCACCATAAATGCTTTTGCTAAGATTCAATACACAGTATGTGTACTTAGATTTCTATTTTAGCGGTTTTTGCGCAGACGAGGGTGCGCTAATTCATGAATGCAGCTAAGAATTCATTTATATATATAATATACAACAAGAAGGTGTGTAGCGCTCTTTCTTGATTACTCCAAAAACTTCACATCCATCGAATGCACTACATTTTAAATACGCCAAAAGATGTAAACGTACCCTAATTTATGATTTATTTATTTAAATTCACTTTCTTTTTCAATGCATTAAGAATTAAACAATCCAAAAATAATCAAATTTTCGTTATTTCTTCTTATAAGAACCGTTAATGGTAACTCATTCGGCAGAGCGCTCGCCCTGTGATCAGGAAGTCGTGAGTTCGTATCTCCACTGCGATTGACCTAGTCGATAAAATGAGAAGCAACAGTTCCTTCGCCATGCGCTCGGCACTTTGGAGTGAAAGTTGCGGGTCCTTCGAGTTAGACCTTAAAAACTGAGACCCCGTGTCAGCGGAAGGCATTGGCACGATAAAGATCCCTCAGTGCTCAATGGCCTTGAGTGCCGAGTAAATGTCAAAATTTGAAGCCCTTCACCGGCATACGGTGACGTCTCCAAATGAGTGAAAAATTCCCGAGAGGGACGTTAAACATTATACAATCAAAAATCAATCAATAAGTGACATAACCCTATTTCCAATTTCAAATCTAGAAGTCCTTTTTGAATTTCTCCAGAGTCTTGTAAATGTCTCAATGAACACGCCTTTGTGAAAAATTTCTATACAGATGAGAATTTAAATCAAATCTATTTCCAAAAAATATAGACTATGTTTATTTTTACTAAATCAATAAAGGACATATATACTAAAAAAAAAACAATTAAATCTAACTATAACAAAAATACGTCTAATATGAATGGAAACAAAAATCATCTCACCCCACGATCGAAAAGCATTTTCATGCTTCATTATATATTTTACGGATTGATTGATTGTATGTTGGTTAACGTCACTCTCGAGTATTTTTCACTCATATGGAGACGTCACCATTGCCGGTGAAAGGTTTCAGTTTTAAACATGTACTCGGCACTCAGAGCTATTGAGCAGTGAAGGTTTTTTTTATAGTACTAACGCCTACCCACCGTATACAACGGGTAACGCGGGGGAGTCGCTTAAAAGTAAGGGGGAGTCGTTTTCAACGGATGGGGGAGTCGATTTTCACCGCTTCGGAGTCAGAAGAGATGTGGGTCACGTCTTTTTTCGGTATATGTAAGATGTATCTACAAAATCCAACTAGCCCACGGAAGGTAGCAATAGTTAAGCTTTCTGTTGGTCATTTGTCCGGCTAGCATATACGTCTAGTTTTTTCAAACACTTCGAAACTATTCGACAGATTTCATATTTACGTTGATCGAGTGGTTAAAACATGCATAGTTTGCACAATCTACGACTTGTGTAGGGATTATGACAGTTAAAACAGCAAAAGCAAACGTTTATCTTTCAAATGCAACTATTCAAACTTGGCTAGACTTGATAAAAATTAATAATCAAGACGTTTTCTCTTCAGAGAGTAATGGTAACGTAGGGGGGAGTCGTTTCTGGAAAAACACAACGCATAGGGGAGTCGCACAATTGAATTGTACTGGGTTTTTTTTTCCGACTTTTCCTTTGCTAAATGCTTCCTTACATAATCATTTTGATATATTTGATAATTTTAGTAAAATATAACATGAATAAAGATCAAAATAAGCAATATGTACATGTAAAAATAAAAACTCGATTTATCTTTTCTTATTGTGAGTGAGTATATACATGTACCAGTATTTCATATATATTACTACACGTACATTTGATATGGTTTCTGCACGGATGAGCAGTGGCATATTCCAAAATTTTCAGCATTTTAAATTAAATACCGTTAGGCAGATAATGTCGAAGAAAAAAATAACTACAAATATATGGAGGGGGTGAAGGAAAGGGGACTTCAGCTTTGCTAATTTCCTTCACACATAACATCTAACTCTTCTAAAGAGTATACATGTATTTCGGGATGAGGGCATGATATTTTAATATTTTTCTCTCTCAATTCTTATAGCTCTTATAATAATTAGAACTTCAGACCCTGCCCTTACCCATAATAACAATTCTGAAATACATTTCACGGAACAGGCACGTAGTATGAAAGGTCTTCCAACGTTTTGTTGCAGAATAGTTAAATCATAGTTATATTTGCAAATGTGTTAATAAAAATTTGGTGAGAAACTCTGTTGTAACATTTTCTACCAACATTTTTTCTTGTCAAATTTTTCAGATAAGTTGTTTATAATTCTTTTTTTTTCATAGTAATTTATGAAAATTGTTATTGTAAAAAAAACTATAAGTTAAAAAAGTAAGGCCTTTCTATTGTTTTCCTGAGCGGTCATATAAATCTGCCTGACAGTGGAGTGAGCTGTTGGACCTGTCGATGAGATATTGACGGAATTGACCAAGTTGACCAAGAATTGACGCGCCGAGCGCGTGAACAAAATAATAACAATATAACAAATCATTTATCGATTGTTTTCGGACAAAAATGCTTTTTGTCGAACTCTAAAACAAAACTTTTTGCCTTCGGCCTAACAACCTCGGGCAAACAGTTTGGTTCTTTGGTCCGAAAAAACCCGCATGTTGCCCTCAAACCCTGTCTATGAATGTATGCATGGAGTACTGACTGTGTTTTACAAACCCAGATCATCCCAAATATTCTCACTTAAAATACGTCGGTTGTGCCTAAAGATGGGTTATTGTATATGATAAAATAAAAAAATAAAGATAAATTATTTATATGTCGACCAAATTGAAAGCATATAACAGTTTAAAAATTTCTAACCCCCCCCCCCCCCTGCCCCAAGAAAAAAAGAAGTCAAGGGGCTGGAATGCCGCGCCAGAGATTTCCACTTTTTTTCTAATAAAAAAAATGGTTGAAATTATTAATAAGAAATTTTCCATATTATAAATCTGATTTTTATGGAGAGGCTGTCATGGTTGAAAGTGGGGGTTCGTGATTTTGCGACTCCCCTATCCGTTGTGTTTTTCCAGAAACGACTCCCCCCTACGTTACCATTACTCTCTGAAGAGAAAACGTCTTAATTATTAATTTTTATCAAGTCTAGCCAAGTTTGAATAGTTGCATTTGAAAGATAAACGTTTGCTTTTGCTGTTTTAACAGTCATAATCCCTACACAAGTCGTAGATTGTGCAAACTATGCATGTTTTAACCACTCGATCAACGTAAATATGAAATCTGTCGAATGGTTTCGAAGTGTTTGAGAAAACTAGACGTATATGCTAGCCGGACAAATGACCAACAGAAAGCTTAACTTTTGCTACCTTCCGTGGGCTAGTTGGTTTTTGTAAATACATCTTACATATACCGAAAAAAAGACGTGACCCACATCTCTTCTGACTCCGAAGCGGTGAAAATCGACTCCCCCATACATTGAAAACGACTCCCCCTTACTTTTAAACGACTCCCCAGCGTTACCCGTTGTATTCGGTGCTACCGTGACCTATGTTTTTAAAGTCATATCCGAAATATCCATGACTTCAACCTTTAATGCCGAGTGTTTTTTTTTTCTTTCTTTTTTTTTTTGATTTCGGAAATAAATTTTTAAGAAATAAATGCCTCCATTTTAATATAAAAAAGTTGCTTTTTAAAAAATATTTCCGTTGAAATGGAGGTACGATTTGAAGCAACCATAACCGGCCGCATTGTAATTCGCTGGTCACTTTTAACTATGCTAACAATTGTTTACATGGTTCCACAGATGACTATCAATGCTCATCAGTACTGTCACAAAACGTGAAAAGTCAAAATAAGAAATCTAATTGACGAAGTTACCCAAACAATAATTTCATTTCATCTCAGATATAAAAAAGGCACAGAAATTATTTCAATTAAATATTTATTTCTTAATACAAAAAAATGGTGTTAATATTACCATTGGGGACTTTGACTGTACTGCGTTATTGATTTTTAATCATTATTATTTAAGTTTCATTTGAGTCTTTTTACAAAGAACTGATTTTTTTCAATCAAAACGTCAATGCAGTTGTCTCCTCATTGCAAACGACACTGTGCAGCCATCATAAAAAATAATCAAAGTTTGATGTCTTCATATCTTTTAGTTTGTGTTAAAAATACTATATATATATTATTTAAATGTTTCAATTGTTGTTTTAGGCTGCTATGCGTATTTAGCAAAAGACGCTGTCGATGTCGATAATCGATTTAAGATTCTCTGTTAGTTGAATTATCATGAAAATAGTGTCCGTAAATTACTACTAAATATTCAGAAGACCGCACTTGTGCTTCAGAATGGTTCCTCAGCTATCTATGTAGTAATACACTCAAGAAAGTGGATAAATGGAATTTCTAAATTTTATTGGCACATAACGGAACTTTATTTTTAGCAAAGATGAAACATGACCTGTTTTGGACACTTTGACGTTTTCACGCGTGCGCCGTAAGGCGATATAATACTTAACATAAAATCTCAGAATTTTTTTTTTTATTTACGCACTCCAAATATTTATTTAAAATTTGCTATGTTTATTCTTAATATATATACTGAAAAGTGGTAAAAAAAATTCAGAATGCAGTAATGATTATTTTTCACACTAAACAATTTGTCCACGATTTTACCGGACAACCCTTGTATGTGAAAAAAGAGCAGGATAAATGCAAATGGGAAGAAAATGATCGGAAATAATATTCTTCCTCAGCCCACTTTTGAGCACAGTTTCATTGTTATTATTTTACATAGATACGTTAGATATAATGCCAAAATCATCTAAAACACAATATTAATATGCAATATTAGGATTAAACAATGACGAAAAGATAAATCCCGTGAACATTAACCTCATTACTGTAAAGAAGAAGGTATGGTCTCCATACAAATTTTGCCCTGTGATTTTCTAAAAAATGAAACTGGTGTAAAAGTTGAAAACTCATGCTTTTTGAATAATTGAATTTCAATGCAGAAAAAATCATACAAGTCATCTTTCTCACATGCGTTTTTGAATGATAATTATGACGTCATAAACATGTGCATTTTACCGTATTTTCTCAAATATTTGCAGAAGTCACCAATTTTCAATGGAATTTTCTTTTAGATAACATTGTCCACAGGCATCGCCCACAAAGATCTTGAGATATGTGATTTGTTATTAAATTTTGCACAAAAAAAAATAACGTGGGTGACAGCTGTGGACACTGTTTTCTAAAGGAAAATCACCCTTGAAATGTTCCATTTTGAGGCTTTTTCTGTTGAAAATAGAGAAATGCTTCACATTAATGACGTTATATTTGCAGAATGGTAAGCCTTCATGCCGTTTTCTTTATGATTTATCAGAGTCACTTATTTAACTAATATTTAAGCCAGTTTCAAAACTCTTTGATGTCATTACATTTTTAGGGCGGAATAATGCTAAAAACATACTTTCTTCTTTAAACAATGAAATAGAAAAACTAGAAATTGATTACATGTATGATGTATTTGTATTTAAAAAAAAAAAAAAACTTTAATCATCCTTCTTCGATTTTTTTAACAGAATATACGAGGGTTGTCCGTAAAGTTCGTGGACAACATTGATAATTACTGACAAATATTTATTAAATATATGAAATTATCATTTTCACTAAATTCATGTTTCATTTTATTAATATATTAATAATAAGTTTTCAACAAAAACAAAGCACAAATAGTTGTATTTTTATCAGATACAAAAAAGATTCAATCATACCCGGAGCACTAAAACGAAAATCCTTGACGTTACCTGACGCTAAAAGCTTAATACGAGTACATATAACTGTTGTCAACATAGTCACTGTTTACTCGATACATTTCTGATGTCGCTTTAACCAGTCATAAAAATGTTCACAAAATGTTGATACCCCGGGATCATGAAACAGACTTAGACGTAAGTCAAAATTTCAATTATCTATAAAATCTTTAAAACTTGTTAAAGGAAACTCATAATTTGCATACAACAGCAGACTGATGATACAAAATCGGAAGGCATTTTCATTTTGGGCTGCTTGACCTCTAAAACAATTCAGCATCTAAGGCATTTTTTGACTTAAGCTTAAGATGCTTCATGATCCCGGGGCCTGGTTTCATACGTAAAATAACATTTAACAATGCCTGTCTAATTACCTGCAATCATCCTACCTCTGTCCGCGTAAAAACGACTTTATTTACGGAAATACGGCAAAATCACGTTACGAAATTAACTTTTTACAGCACTGCAATCTCGGAATGATGGTCTTCCTTCTCGCATGTTATCCTGTAAACTGTTCTTTCTGTCTGAAAATTGTATTTTCAACTTAATACTTAAGAACAGCTTTCTATACTATATATTCCCGACTGTTTACAACATTGATGGGTCTCTGTTGGTGTTTTTTCCATGTCTACGCAGAATTTTATCACTGCTTAATGATCCACATCTTTCGAAAACGTACCTTTTTCGATTCCGTCTTAATAAATTCTAACCTCGATTTCTCAGCCATTTCTGAACTCTGAAAGTTCCAATTCTGCAGGTTTATAGTTATAACATTTGTCAACCTCATAATGTAAAATCTATTTGAATTTCCGCAGAATTTCACGAAATACAAATGAAATTTATAAAGAGATAAATAACTTTTTAATCAAAATTTTCCGGTGCTCCGGGTAATCATCCCAAGTCTAATAATGAAGTCAATATTGTAATTATTTATTTGAAATTGAATATAATTTTACATTTTGTAATTAAAATTTAGTAAAGGATTATAAATATGTTAATTATAAATATCAATGACACCATCTTTCTTTAAATTTGAGCTTGTCTACGAACTTTACGGACAACCCTCGTATATTGGTTCGATCTAGTTTTTTTTTAAATAAAGATTACATTACATATGTAAATTTATAGAAAAATAATACCCCTAACAAACAGGTTTTAAATCAATATCCTCGGTGATGTTCTTAAATGCAACACTGAGATTATATCAATCTAACAATATAAATGAAAAGCTGTTTAAATCACAGGGAAAATAGAAATAAAATATTCAACGAAAGTTGATGCCTCTCTTGAATTTAATGCAGATTGAAGCTACATGTAATTGCTTAGCACTCAAGTTTCTTTTGTCCTTTTTTTAAATCATGGAAGAGGTGTTCCATAAAAATCACCCCGTGGGAATCCGGGTTAGAATAGGTCCTCAGTCCCCCTTGCTTGTCGTAAAAGGCGACTAAATGGGGCGGTCCTTCGGATGAGACCGTATAAACCGAGGCCCCGTGTCACAGCAGGTGTGACACGATAAAGATCCATCCCTGGTCAAAGGCAGTTAGTGCCGAGCATAGGCCTAAATTTGCAGCCCTTCACCGGCAATGGTGACGTCTTCTCCATATCAGTGAAATATTCTGGAGAGGGACGTTAAACAGTATACAATCAATCAATCCATAAAAAATCTTTGATCACAGTGATCATACATCTGAAGTATGGAAGTGAATTACGACACTAAGTATATTTATCCAGCTTTTATTCTTATTCTGCTTTCTTGTTTTTATTTTTGTTTTATTTTTATATCTAGTTTTAACGTTTGTATAATTATGCTAAATCATTGTTTTCATATTCGTCTTGATTACATTTTACTTTGAACTCATTTCATTCTTCATTTTGTCCTTACTTTTTTGTTGCTTTGTTTTTGGAATTTCGTGTTTGTCTCTTCTGAATTGATATAGTATATTTGATAAAAAAAAAAAAACTTGGCTTCTTGTATTAAAATATTAACTCTGTCATAGAAATCCTGAAGCGCATTCATCAAAGACCAATGCAACTTGTGTGAATTTAATGCGGCATTATAACGCTAGGTGGCAGGGCATTCGACAGAAGTTTTGGTCAATTTGGGTAGGCAAACACAGTTGGGAGTTTCTGTATTCGTGATTTCTGTGTTGTGGTAATTTTCTGTCTTACAATTACGAAATAGCCAGCCTTCCGGTGGAACGACAACAGGTTCAAGCCTGAACCTAAAGGAAACATCATTTGAAAATTAGGGTTCGATTGATAAAGTATTAAGGCAGAGAACTATTAATAGATGTAGAATTACAGTGACCTGGATATGTCTACCTTGTTTTACCAACACGCGTGGTGAACACCAGGTCATCGAGCGTCATAATGCCGCGTTAAATTCAAACAAATAGTACTCGTCTTCGTTGAATGGGTTTCATGGTTTGTATGACTGAATTTACGTTTGTAATATAATTTATCATAAATATTTATCAAAGAAACAGTATCAGTTTAAATAAATGAAGAACTGATTTACAATAATGTGAACAATTGTTAAAACGCTTTTGATGCTTTCGAAAGTCTTTACGAGGGCCGTTCCAAAATAAGGCGAACTTGTTGTACAGAAAAAAAGCACATGACAACATAATCGGACAAAAAGTCACACATAATATACAAGAAAAAAAATCGCATATTATAGAAAATTGATGAGTTAAATTTTGGATTCCATGTATTTTTGTTTCATCTTTTTGTCGAGCTCCATACTTCTCCATCAGCAATATTAATACAGCGGTAATTTATGGAGATTTTTTTTTTCAAATACAGAAATTTTGCCAAAAAATGTATTAGAATTTTTAAGATACATATTTCTGTGATTTTTTTTTTAACTATACGACGTTTGGAAGAGTAAATAGTAGCAGAATCCACGCATTTTTTGAACGGTCCTAGTACATATCTGCATTTTGAAAGCCATACCCTTATACATGTAAATTTCGACAAGCACGTGTTTATAGATATAGATTTTGAGAAAATTTAAAATATTTCTATTCATTAAGTGATAAAATGGTCATGGGTTCTAACTCAAGCCGCAAATGATTTAATTCAATAAGAAATAGGTAGCAATTGCTTCCTTGACAACGTTTTGGCGCTTTGAAGTGAAAATTATTGTCTTATGTGATAAATCTTCACAAACCGATTTGTTAAAATCATTAACAGCACTGCTTAACTGTTCTGGATGGCGAATAAAGGTCTTCATTTGAAGTTGTTGTGCTGAAAAACAATGACGTCTCTATACGAATCAAAATCATCGAATTGGATTGGAAAAACAACATACCCAAGATGAATTAGTGTATGTCTCATGAGCCAGTAAGAATAAAATAATGTCCGTAATCTGTGTTTTTATATCTTTAATATGCTTCAAAACATTAAGAAGGAAATTTAAGACGCAATTCAAATTTCCTTCTTGACATTTTAAAATTTCCTGATGAAGGAAAATTTGTCCGGTACTAAGTATGGTGTTAGATAAAAATCGACATGACAAAATCTTAAGTACATGTAATCAACGAATAAATATTTTTAAAAAATCTTAAAACATATCAGTAGATGACGATTTGTCATTTTTTACTTTGGTCAGAGGTAAGATCATATTTTGCTTACTTTATATATATGCGACCGCAATAATAACAAACTAAAACAACATAAATAAAAAGGCGTATCAATATTAAAGATACAAGAAGTCAATTTTTATTTTAGATTTGTAATATGAAAACATTTATTTAATCCAATTTTATAATTAGAAGAAAAACCTTAGGATGTTACATGTATCATACATTTGAATTCTTGGTTAAACAAATTAGGGATATTAAGCATCTTCTTTGGTATTCTTTTCAACTGATTTAGATGAATCTTCATTTTGATATGTTAAGTATCCATTTACCTAAAATTGCATCCGTAGGTAAGAAATGTTTAAAAGAACTACGCACAATGGCTCTCGATTCCCGCTTACATTTTGCCACCATTTCATTCAATATTAACTGCGATATGGCCATAAAAAACAAAGAACAATTCGTAGTTACTTAATTATAATTACTTTAATACCAGCCATAAATAAAAAAAATCCCTTATTTCAGCTCTTGAAATAAATGGAAGGGGGAGGGGCGATCGACGATATTTACCATTGAAATAGGACTTTTAAGCATAGCCATATTTTGAAACAGTCTTGGATTTGATTAAATGCTCCTTATATCTTCTCTTATGTTTTACGCAAATAAATGAAACGACGTATAATTATATCTTAATAAAATACAATGTTTTAGTTGTTTATCGCTTTGAAATTGGTGAAAAAAGAATCTTTTTCGACTTTTGTCTACAAACAGCCCTTCCCCGTGAAACACACACACACACACCCTCACACACACACACACAGAAACTTTACTATGAATTTGTAAAATGACAGTCCATATGACCATTATTTGTTTCCTAGGGGATTGAAATATTTTTTTTCTGTTTTCCGTTGATTTTTATAGTAAAAAAATAAGTTTCAAAAACTAGAGTTATCTGTCTTTGTTTTCCCAGATAAGTAATTTTTCATGAAAAATTATATAAAAATCTTTAAAATAATAAAAAATGATTTGAATGCATTAACTTTAAAAAATTGACTTATAGGTCCATGTACGCGGGAGAACAATACTATCGTCATCAAAATGTACACTGGACTCAAATTTCCTAGAACAGCGCAACAGAACATGGCTTCGGTAAGATTTGATCTTTCTATTAATTTCATTCATGTATCTTAATGCTCGCATACTAAATTCTTAATTACAAAAAACGAATAAAAGAAGTGTTTGTGCTGGTGACATTTAGCAACAATATTTAAACAAAGACGCTGACTGTTTTTAACTTCGTTATTTTGCGATATAGCTGCATATTTTATAATCATAAAAGCAGAGAAAGCCAGCACATTTATCTAAATTTGTCTAGTAACAGGTTATAAAATTTTGTTTTTGCGGCAGTATCTCTCTTTTATCTTACCCTTCAATTCACAGGAACATGTGTGGGACAGTCAGTCTTAAAGTAACAATTATTATAACTTACATGTTACAAAAATATACTTGTTGAAAAGGAAGTGCAGATTAAAGTTAAATAAGTCCATGTCAATCGACGAGTTTTCGTCTTGTTTGTTTTAATTCAGCAAAATAAAGAAAGAAGACATCCTAATCTTCCAAAACGGCCATCATCAGGAGAAGGATACAATTCTCCAGTAAGTATTTCACGAATAAAATTGTCAAAGGCTTTCTCAACAATTCGATTTGGTTTTACACTACATCAATTAGCTAACTTATTGAAAAATAACTTTAAAAATAATATGTCTAGGTGTCTAAGTACATGCATTTTACTTATCTGTACTTTTATCTTCTATGATAATTCTGGTGCCTGGCATATCATCACATCATTACTACGAAGTAAGTTACACTTTTCCTACCACTTCAATTCCTTCAATATTTGCAATATTTATGAAATATGATGTAATAAAATCTTATTCAAAGCTGGACGAGGTATCTGAGAATGAGGCTAAAAATGACCGAAACAAAGATCACATATGCAAAGTAAAACAGAATCAGATAAAGTCACAGGAAAGAAATAAGAATAAAACAGATAAAAGAACAGCAAACTGTATAAGGAAACGATGGTTAGCCACAATGATCGTAATTGCCTTCGTTATTATAGGTCTCGTTGTGGTGATAGTTGTACAGAATATAGGTAAGCATTTGATAAAACTAATTTTTCGTTTGTTTTAAATAATGTATGCATGTAGTATATCTTGAAAAAAATGCTATTGTTTTGAAAACGATCTTAATGTTATTTCATCTCGGTTTAAATTCACAAAATAAAAAAAAAATTAGTTAAATTTGATGGTATGTTTTTATCAGAGCAATTTATATGCAAAATAAGAAAGGAGATGGTTATTTTAGTCTTTGAAAATGTTAAAATCAATTTTTTCAAGAAATTCGAAACACAAATCTTATATGACAAAATATCTTAACCTTGATATCAACAGACGGATAGTGCGGATATTTTGTAACCCGAAGTGAAGTTTATTTTTCTTTCGTATTATATTGAACAAGGAAGAAAAAAAAATGAAAATTTTATCAGAACGAATGTTTTTGAGTCATTTATGTAACAGTCAATTTACATTTTTAATACTAGTATGATATATATTTGCATATGTCCTTACATACGACTGCCGTCATGAGAAAAGGGCCCTTATCTTTTGACGTCACAATGCTCAGAAAACGACGTCAAAGTTGCGGTATTGTAAACACGGAAGTAAAAAAAAAATGTCAACTGCGTTTCGTGATCTAGAAACAAAATTAGATTTCAAAGTGTAACAAAAATTTGAAATTTGATGCGGAAATTTTTAAAAGGTATATAGTATGATATTATTACTATATTTAATACGTGAATTTATTCATAATTCTGCTTCAGTACACGTATTTAACTTGATGTTGATTGATACGCGACATTGGACTTGTACCTTGCTAGGTCTTTTCGTGACTAAATTAAAGATGCTGCCTATTTGTTCTTGAAAAATTTCCAAATGCTTAAATTTGAATTCATGTTGAGAAGTCTTGATATTAAAAGGTGTATTCCATACACGTCATAATTGTACTTTTTCAGAGAGAGAGAGAGAAAGACAGAGAGAGAAAGAGCGAGCGAGAGGTCTATGTACTTATTGTATTACCGTTCTTATAAGCGCTTCTTTTTTTTCTCTGAAAAATATATACCATAATTTAAAATGTATTTAGCCATTTTAATTTTAATCCATAGTTAATCATACTGATGTACCCCGATTGCGTGAACTGTCGATTTTAACATGTATGTAAAAAAGGGGGATAAGCCAAAAAATATCTCCGAATAAAAAGATCAATCGCATCATCTCGGATCTTTCCGTCAGAGGTCGGAAAAACAACCTCGAATGTATTAACATCACCGGATGTTAAAAATTTATACATCTTCCTGTTTATTCAATTACAGGATAGACGGATTTAGAAGTCCCTATAGTATATTCTAAGTAATAAAATAAAGTTAAACTCAACATTCCACAGATAAAAGGTCCCCATGCATTTATATCAAAGATCGTGAAAAGGTAGGGTTGTCATGGCGTCTACCATATACATTCGAGGTCGTTTTTCCGCTAGTCGAAAAGGCCTGAGAAGTTGCGATTGTAAAAAGATATAACCGGTTTATCTAAAGTCCAAACTAAAAAAAAACATAACCATCTTTGACTGGATATATATTCCGGTGAAATGGGAGATCCAATTAAATCTTCTACATCAAAAATGAATAATCCTGTACTTAATCAACATTAAGAGAATACGCTAAGGGAAAAAAAGGGGGTGGGAATACGGAGGATGGGGGTGCCATGAAAATTTTGCTAAAAATAAATTTTTGTTTCAAAAACTAATTTAAAATGATCCATTAAATACATGTTTAAATTTTCTTATATTGTTCCGATGAAATTAATGAATGAAATCCCACTCGAAACTGAACTGAAATATGTTTAGGAATAAAATACAGCTATTGTAGACTTTCCTCCAACAATATACCCAATTGTGAATAAATTAACAATATAACATCAACAGTGATATTATGAATGAGGATATTAATAAACAAGAAAAAACTACTATAGATTAAGCGAAAAGATAGCTGAAGAATTGTACCCCCCCCCCCCCAAAAAAAAAGGTAGACCGGAGAGCTACAGTGCCACCCGTGGTAAAAACTGTATATTTATTGCGCACAAAATAGTTGCGCTTAGTTCTGGATTAATTCTTCCAAAATCTTACCTAAATCGCGAAAAAGATTGATATAAAAGAAATAACTTACTCCTCTATAAAGTACTCTCGTAGTTGACATCTGCACGAAGTGTGTTGGAAAATGGCAAAAAGAAAAAAAAAAACGTGAAATAATATGTTAGGAACACACAGTTCGTAATATTTTGAGATGGAGAAATAAATAGAGAAACAGCGCACTTTTTGTGCGCAATAAATAAACAGTTTTTTTTCAATGGGTAGCACTGTAGTTCTCTGTCAAAATATTTTCTTCGGAGAGTTCTGCAGCTAGCGAAAAGACTGATGAATTTCTGGCTAATGTCAGATATGTGGTGACATCTTTTGAGAATCACTGATAGAGCAAAAAGTCTAAGTGACAAGTGGTTATGTGTGTTATTTCCAAGTTATGAAAATGTTTAAAATCATAAACCACTTCAAACCTTAGACAACAAAGAAGTCTAAATTTTAGAATGATGAAAAAATAAATTTTAGCACTGGTGATGTTCATTGTTCAAAACTTTATTGGGCGTGAAATATATTTCACTGACTATTGAATTCATGATATGAAGTAAATAAGTTTCGTTTTACACATGCATGTTGAAATCTTCAACTCTGATACATGTACATGTTATCTAAATACCCCGCATATCTCGACATTTATTAAATTTCCGTTGAAATCGAAATACTGAAGTTTTTATCATAATTCTAAAATGACTCTAAGGAAAGGAATAAATAAACAAACTCAAATATTTCTGTATTGAAAAAAAAATACTGTCTTCATTACAGCGCATGCAAGACGCATCGGGGAGGGGGGTTACATTGAACGTCCTGTTGCCCCCCCCCCCCTCACTTTTTGTTGCAGCATAGTCGAATTAGTGCACAATAGGACAAAAGGCAGTGTTTTATGTTTGATAAAGAAAAATTGATACTGCAAAAAGTCTGATTTAAACCACCACCCCACCCCCCCCCCCCAAACGGCGAAATTGGATTTGAGTTTGGACAATGCCCACTTTTTGTTTTGTTTTTTTTTTAAATGGTAAATTGAATATTTATTCTGGCTGCCCCACCCTCTTTTCAAACGATGCTACGTCACTGAGTTGTAGCGAACAGTCAAAATCGAGTCATATATATATTTTTTTAATTTCGATATATCGAGAAAGTAGTACATGTGTGTTAACGTTTTGAACTAATAACTAAGAAAAATGGATTAGAGCGGTAGATTTTAACTTCACCGCATCGTCTCATACAAAATACATAAACGTGTGTTAGACGTAATATTTCATTATTGGTTAAGACAGTCGCATCGAAATGTGAAAAGCTTTTATTAGATGTCAGATTAGCCAATGTCACGGAGGAAGATGAAAAGATTACCTTTTCCTGGCCGTAAAAAATATACAAATGCTATGTTCAAGTGAAACAGGGCTCAGGTGCCTCAAAATAAAAAAGAAATAAATAAAAGGTGAATGTGCAGAAATATTTGTGACCGATTTTAATGTGATTTGCTTAAAAAATAGAAGTAAAAAGACAATTTCTATTTTAGGTTTAAGTTCAAAGAAAGTTTCAATTTAAGGTACGGTATAAAAACCATTCACAAGACAATCCTTTGACATCATTTGCCTCTGTATTATATTTTTACACCATAACTAAGACAGGCGAAGAAAATGATTTGTACGAGATGCTTTTAACATTTTTAACAAAATATTCAAGAATCCGCTTACATGGAAGTAGCGAACATGAATTTAATTCATGCATTCATAATTTTTTTTATAATCGGAATAACCATTTTTAAAAACAACTTTACATATCTTGGTGTATCTTCATTTATATCTCATTTTTCGGTGATACAGAAAATATATGGTGTTTTGATCCTATCGTAACAGTTATAGGGAAAAAAGTTACGTGTGTGTGTGTGATGGTGAGTGAATGATGAATTTTGATGACTGATAAGAAAATTATTTTCTTAAAGTTTTTAATATCGGGATCGAAGTGCTTTTTTGCGAGGGGATGTCCCGTTTTGCGCGCGGTGTCCTTCTGGGACTCTCTCTCTCTCTATTTCTTTTAATGTTTAAGTGTTACAAGTGCTTTTTATATATTATAAATTGAGTATGATTATTTTATATCAAAAGAATAATTTGTATGGATTTAAACAAGTTTAATTTTTCCTATACTGAATATATTATAAACCTTTACTAGATTTTGTCTAGACCCACATCCCCCCTTTACGATATTACTATATATGCTTTAAATAATATGAAAATAGTTATAACATACGAAATCCCTTTGGAATAGTCACATACTAGTCGCCTGGAAGAAAAAAATAAACATTTTCTCAAGTTTATAATTCTCAAAACGATTGAGTTTATTTAAAGTGCGTTATTTTAATACAAGTTTTGGAAACTGTATTAGACGCAGTCGACGTCATTACGTTTTCAGTGAGTAACGTCGAAGTTGTTTTGATCCGCTTTACTAAAATGCTCATAAAATACTGAAAAAGTGAAATATTTTCAAAATCAATGTATATTTGCATTCAGAGAGTTTTAGGCTTCAAAATTTACCAAATAGTCAGTTTATGAAAATTTGACTTTAAGGGCCTTTTTTTCGTGACGACAGTCATATTCATTTAATACATTTACAACATTGTTTATTTATTCATGTTGTAGAAAAACCATCATTAAATCCGAAAAGGAAACCGATTGAAGTACCAAACTCTTTTCATTCAAGAAAGCTTTGTTTGGTTCCGAGTACAATGAAAAATTCTTCGCAAGGTGAAAAAAAATCATACTATCATCTTTTAAACAAGAATTTGTACATTACATATATAATAAGTTTTCAATTGTAAAGAAATTACTAGCACATTTTGCTATTTGTTCTTTATATGTGTTTTTGCAAGTGAGATAAGGCTAGGTATAGGTGTTTCTATGCAAATGAGTTTAGAAAACTCCATAAGATTTATATATCACATGTAGAGAAAGTCCTTACTTCTTATTCAGACTTAGAACCCACGCCTTGTTAAAGCTAGTACACTTATGACATAATATTGTTTTTTTCCATCCAACGTTATAAAACAAAACAATACATCTGTGGCGCAAAGGCATACCCTATTCAATTTTAGATAAACAATGTATAATACGAGGGGTGATCAAAAAGTTCGCGAACTATCTCTATATCTACAAATTCACAATTCAGATTAGACTGAAATTCAGTACACACATAGTCATACACAAGTTCTATAAAAAGCATATACCAAATAATTTTTTCATCCTTGTTTGTGACGTCACAATGTGAAAATGACGTCTCTATGTAAGTCACTTGTGACGAAAAATGGCTGTCTCAGTCGAACTCGTTCAACAAACGACTGTACAATTTATTGTATATCTTAGAAATTCCTCTGCAGTATCATATAAAAATTTGTGCACAGTTTATTAAGATAAATGAGCGATAGTTGTAGTCCCTATTGGTAAAGATTGTATTTTTTACATATAAACGTCTATACATGTACGTTGCTTAACTCAATTGCGTGAATCTAATGATATCACTTTCAGAACAAGGGCAAATGTTTGTGCTACTTTTCCCTGAAAACATTAAACTTGCTGAATTCGCAAACAAGACGGCATATCTCGCTTCCAAAAGCTCTTTTCATTTAGGAATAACTTCTTTTGACCCTGAAAATATAACGGCATCTCATATTTACGATTACCACTCAAATATGAAACAGACGAAATTGATTATTCCAAAGAGCTATATTCTGTCATCTTTAAAATTGGAACCCAAAGGTATTTTGCTGAAAACATCAGATGCATCTTCCCTTCTTCTTTTTGATGAAAATACCATTTCTACCGGAAGTTCGTTAGTGTTTCCTTTAAGAAAATTGTCGAATTCCTACATCATTTCTACATCGACACCTTTTGATGATAGTCTCGATTCTGCAGCGCAGTTTGCTATCGCAGCAACAAAAGATGACACACAAGTTTCCATCACTTTCAAAATGGATGTCGACAGGAAATTTGAATACGATGGAAGAACTTATCAAAATGGAGATGTGATGCATTTAACGATGCATCGACTTAGAACATTCCAAGTTGTCCACAAGGTGGATCTAACCGGAACAACTATTAACGCGTCATATCCAGTGGCTGTATTTTCGGGAAATAAGTGCAACCGACTGGGATACCTAGGAACATGTAGTAAACTTATCGAGCAGATCCCTCCTATAAATAGGCTTGACAATTCCTTTATTGTTTCTCCAACTGTCGAAAGATTAGGGTTACAAATCCGCATGGTTTCCCCATTCAACAATAACATTAGATACCGAGTAGGAAAAATTTCAACGACTACAACAGTTGAGGAAAAAGGCTTTCATGACTTTATTGTTAAAAGTAATGAGGTCGGTGTAATTGAGTCGCAGAACAAGCTTCTTGTTACTAGCTTTTCTATACCGACTGATAGCAATGAAGGTGATCCTTATATGATAACGATACCTGGAATACATCAATATCTGAATAATTATTTAGTTGTAATCCCTGAAGGCTTTGATAACAATTACATTTCTATTATGATTCCAAGTTCATCTTTTCAAAATCTTAGAATAAATGGTACGAAAGTTAACGAAATTTACAAAGTTTTTGATTCGACTGTTGGTCTGCAAGAAAACACCTATAGTGTTAATGTGATGAAAATTAAACCTGGAGTGTTGGGTATACGTACTGTAGACAGGGTGCCGTTTGGGCTACTGGTGTATGGACATAGAATGAATGATGGTCATGGGTTTGCTGGAAATGTGCTCCTTCCTGATCACTGTCTCTAATAAATTTAATGCGGTTAAATACCCGGTGAAAAAACACTAGCACCCTGTTTGATTCATAATGGATTATAAAATTTGCACTCAAATTTTTCATTTGATCTTGTATAGATGGGTACGCATGTTGTTTTGTTACATAGTTTTCTTTCTAAATAAAAGCAGTTTTTAATTTTAATTAATCGTGTAGAACAATCCCCACTATACCTATATTACGTGTTGAGAAGTATATATATGAAATGTTTCATAAGAGGAATAAAAATAAGTCTTTAATAATATTCTTTAGAAAGAAAGAAAATCCAGAATATTTTAAATTGCTGATTTATATCTTTAAAAATTCAATTTTGGTCGATGTATTTAATTGAATAATAAAACGTTTTAAAAATTGTAGAGAATTGCTATATTTTTAAGTTTTTGTATTATGCATATTTGAACTAAGAACGATAACTCTTCACACTTGGGTAATAACATTCAGAAAGAAAAGATTTTTTTAACTAGGTAGTATATCTATTTCAAGAATGATTTCAGCTATTAAAAATAAATAGAAAAACTAAAAAAAAAAATATAGAAAAGCATTCTGGTGTAATAATCATTATAAAAGCATTCTCATTTTTCATCATAGAGTTAAATTATTGATTTTTCTCAGAGGGTTTTAATAACGTTGATCGATGACGTCACAACTGCATCAAAACAAACAAAAATGTGATGACGGCGATGCTTGTATCCAGATAACTGTGTTTGAGAGGGAAATACTTTATAAATATGTTTGTGATTTTTTAGAGAAAAGGAGCATTAATCAGGTTAACTGATTTTAACCGTATGTTTTTCTTTACTGAAGACAAGAAGCTGCGTCCTTATGTAAGTCAGGATTTCCTCTGATATTCTTGAAAAAAAAAATCAAAGAATGCAAATATAAGTAATAAAGAACGATTATTCAGTGAACATGGCGTTATGAGTAGATAGCTCTGCTGGCATATTTTCCATGATGCGCTAGCGCGCATCATGAAATATGCCAGCAGAGTAATTGCTATTCATAACGCCATGTTCACTGAATAACGTTTTTTTTTTTCTTAAATATATGCGAGTTAATGCATAGTTGCAATGTTCAAATATGAATT
>NW_026933567.1:0-5802 GCF_032062105.1 Saccostrea cuccullata | reverse complement strand
TTGCTATCTTTATGGTATTGATTTCCATTATCAGATTTATTTTTATCCATTTTAAAATAAAAAACATGAAGAAAAAAAAACAGAATTTAAAATTATATCTCATTGAAACTTTTAGATTCAAGTTTGTGTGTTTCTTTGTTGGTTGACTAACTGTGTATTTCCAAAGGAAGACCAGCAGCCAGGCTTCACTTCATAGAGAATGGATTATAGATGGTTAGGAATAAAATATATCTTCCATGTTGAGGACTGCAGAAAATAAAACCCATTTTGTTATTATGACTTAAATTACTACATGACACAATACATCTTTTAAATGTAATGCAGAATATCTCTTATATACATGGTTACCTATACTCTTCTTCTTCGAATACATCTACTCTAAACACTCTATTCAATTAAATATCATTCGTAAAATATAAGACAGACTTATTTACTATAGACTTTAAATGTTGACATGAATAGCACGCCATACTTTAACCACATGTCAAAACATTCTCTCAAATTATGCAGAACTGGGTTAATTAGCATAGCTGACATTAAACATATAGGTGAGCGATAACATAATCACAATCATGAACAATGTGAAACAACTTTAAACGACCGGCATTATCCTGTTATTCTCTCCGCGGAGTGAATAATATTTGACGTTGTTGATGTAACGTCAAAACATTCCTTGGATGCAGAAATAGCAAATAAAACTAAAACAAACCTCAGTACGATCCATTTATCTTAGGTCAAGGTCCAAATTAAAAATAAGATCTCAGGTGAAACTAATAACAGTAATGAGAAAATGCATTCCTTACTAACATTTTATATAATAAAAATGCAAATATCAAGCGTTTTGTTATTCTTAAAATTTAAAGAATACAAATGTATGAATTAAAGGAATCCAAAACATTCTCCGTTTTCAGTTATATATATTTAATGAATGAATATAGTGTGAAAATTATTCGCACCGGTGCGAATAACAGGAGTATATATATACAGACGAAGTTCCAGATTTCAAGAGCTAAAATGCCCCAGGAAAGGGAAGTATTCCCGGAAAAGGGTTTCTTTGGGGGATAGAATATAAAAAAAATGGGGTTTGGATATTTTTTGGGGGGAGACACTCTAAAATACATTTAATGAATGGATATAGTGTGAAAATTATTCGCACCGGTGCCAATAACAGAAGTATATATATATACACAGACGATCTTTCCATGTTCAAGCTAAACTGGATTATTTGGTGGATATTCATTGTGAGAAAAGTATTTAATGGATGAAAATAGAGGTATACTTGTTAGCACCGGTGCGAATAAACGGGGGAAGATTATTACAAAGGCCATACTGAGTATCACTGAACCATAGCAATAAGGTGAACACTATTCATGCATTCGGTCATTGTTCCTATTGTTAAGTAGTAAACGTGTAAGCGTGTTTTTTTCGATTTTTGTTATGGTGGTATTCAATTTGAATTAGGTCTATATAGTAAACAGGAAATAAAATCATGTATGTACAGAGATTCATTCACTGTTCGAATGATATTGTAAACTCACTTGGATATACCCACTGCTGGTAAAGTGCGAATCGAGAAAATCTTGGTTTCGGACACCAGCTACGATTGGCACCTGTGAATTATCTAGTTTAATACATATTTTTTGTAAAACAACAATAAAAATCACTTTGTAGAAAGCAAATTCATTAAATAGTTTAGCGATTGGATTGCTTTTATACCCGAAAAGGGCTCATATCGAAATATAACTTGTAAATGACTGTTTACATCGTGTTTTTCACGTATGCATTTGCAAAGTACATAAAGTACTACAGGACTAATTGGACAGTTAAGTTGATAAATTTAACTTTAATCCAACGTTTTTCTATGCCATGGACACAAACAATGTGCTTTAAATGAATTATTTCCATGGGATTTGCCAATAACTAGCAAATTCATTTTATAGGTGCTACAACTGGTTTCTGTTAAATTTTTACACAGGCGACTTTTTATTTATGTAAATGCGACAACTGGTTTACGTCTCTGAGACTGTTGGTTTATGTTACTTAACGTGAATAATATGAAATTATTCAAATTTACATGAAAAGAATAATTGTCTTTATAGTTTATGGTAATTTTTTACTATTGATTGAATCAATACATAGTGTTCCATCAATTCTTTTTACGGATATTGAGTTTTTGGTTAAATTATTTTGTTACTTTTAAATAGAGTGGTATGGTGTGAATGAGTAAGACGATGACACCAAATAATCCAAAACTGCACCAGGTATACATATACAAATGTTGTGATCAAGCGAACAAGCTTTTTAAAGCAATAAACGAATGCATAATGGAAATATTTTCCTTGCAGTATATGTTTATTCAAAACACGATGTGAGTATCTTCAGAGTTGAGTTGCATGTAGTCTAAATTTATCCAGTAACATCTCAGGTCCGTAGTATGCAAGTTGAGGTGTACTTTTTTCTGAAAATAGTCTTTTGATTTTTTTTAATTCATGTTCATGAGTTTTTAATGCAGATATGATTGCCCCCCCCCTCCCAACTTTTTAGTAATCGTAAAGTAGCTGCCTTCCTGTAACTCGCTGGTCTGAAAAAAAAATGAGATAGACGACCAAAATGCCACTCATACAAAAATCTGTTTAAAAAAAATTATTATGCACAAAAGTTGTGCTTGGTGCTAAATTAATTCCTTCAGAATTTTATCTCAACTGCACAAAAGCTAAAAAAACATAATCCTAAGACCTCTAGAAACAACTCTTGTAGTTGACTTGTTCATGAATCGCGTTGCAATATTGAAATGATTTTTCTTTAAAAATGGAAGTAAAAATGCGAAATTCGATGGTCTCAATTTCATGTCAAGGAGGGCTGATTTCTACAACAGTTGTGAAATAGTGAGTGGATATTGTAAAGGAATTTACTTGTATTTGGAACATCCAATTAGAAATAGTTTGAGAATATGACAGTTTGAAACCGAGAAACAGTGCATTTTTTATGCAAATAAACATACACTTTTATTCCAGTTGATGGCACTGCAGCTCGCCCGTCTATACTTATTGCCTGTCCATGCCATATTTCCAAGTCAAAGGTTAAAAAATTATTCAGGAGGTGAATAAAAAAGTTATAACACACTTTCATGTTTCAACGTCTATTCCTTCAAATATCTCTTATTCCGGGGGAGGGGTTCAAGGTCTTTTTTTTCGTTTCTTCTGCATTGAAAGTTAGTAACCCTTAAAACATAGGTAGTCAATTGAAGATTACTAACAAGATGAAAGTGGAATTATTAAAATTGAACTATGGGATAGAGCTTTAATGGACATATAACATATTTTAGTGAAAAAGATTATTTTTAAAGAATGATATTCAATGTATACTAAACAGAGTGAATTCTGCATTTTTTATCCTTTAACTTTAATCACATAATCGGACAATTTATTGGGGGGGGGGGGGTTATATGCAATACACATGAAATATTTGATAAAAGCTTTATTTATGAAACAACTAGTCAAGGACTGGAGGTATATGTTTTTGGGGACGTATTCCAAGGACGTTGCACTATCTAATGTTCGAAAATTAAGTTTTTAGATGTTTACTAGGAAAACAATGATACAGCAGTAAAACGTCGCGCCTCATCAAACAGAACAGAAGCCAAACGTTGCAATTACAGGTGCCAAAAGTCGCACATACAGCAACCATATTCGCGCTGTATATCAGAAAACTTTATATTGCATCAAAAATTTTAATCTTGTGAAACATTAAAGGCATGGGAAATCATAAATGACTCATACAATACATATTCATATCACTTTTACACAAATAACGCAGCGTAAATCGTGTTTAACATGTAAAAAGAAAATATGAATAGATCCAGTGAAATACATTGAACGGGTGTAAACTGAAGCAGTTACTGGATTGCTCCTTACATGTATTCAACTAACAAGCAATTCTACTGCATAAAATCATACTGAACATTAATAATTACGTCTTAATCAAATATTATATCATTTCTGATCGTTTAGTTGATATAAACTGCCTCATTGATGTAAACCAATAGTAGCTGGTGTCCGAAACCAAGATTTTCTCGATTCGCACTTTACCAGCAGTGATACCTGTACCACTTCAAGGCATGGATTCCTTAATTTATCAAGAACAATATAATTTAAGTAGCATAAAAATATGGTTTATTCCGTTACAGGTGTATAAATTAACATACAATTTATCACATTTCTATTGAGTCCTACGCAATGAAATTTAACATGTAAGCAAACAATGGACATAACAAGAAGATATACCATGTGGTTTATTCCGTGACAAAACAAGCGTAAAAACATAACATATTACATTTTATTCCCTGATAAATGTATAAACATAAAATTATTCATTAAAATATTGTTTATTCCGTTAAATAATATAAAAATTAAATTAACAGTTTTCGTTTTTCCTCATGCATATAGAGACATTTACGGAATAAACGTTATATATACTAAATAATTCTCTCACATTTAAAATTTTACTCAGTAAACCATGTAGTTTATTTCGTTAATAAAAACAAACATAACATTTTATTCCCTGATAAATGTATAAACATGAAATCATTTATGAAAATGCTCAGCTATTAAATTGATAACAGTTTTCGTTTTCCTCATGCATGAGACATTTACGGAATAAACGTTATGCTAAATAATTCTCTCACATTTAAAATTTTACTCAATAAACCATGAAGTTTATTTCGTAATAAATCGAAAGAGTACATTTAACATTTTATTCCCTGATAAATGTATAAACATGAAATAGTTTATTGAAAATACTAGCTGTTTATTCCGTTAAATAGTATATATAGAGAGTAGATTAATTGATAACAGTTGCCGTTTTCCTCATGCGTATAAGAGAAATTCACGGAATAAACGCTATACATTGCATTGAATAATTCTCTCACATCTAAAATTTTATCCAATATGCCCTGTAATGAAATTTAGTCGTGATAAAAAAATCACCACGGAATAAAGGCTAATATCTGAAAGTATTTATGTATTCTTTCTACATTTTCAAAGGCAAGTATAAATATGAAGAAAAACGTAACGTCAACAACGTCAAATATTATTCACACCGCGGAGCGAATAACAGGATAATAACAGGATAAGGACACTTTGGATTACAAGCCTTTTTCACTGGGGTAAAATCTTGCCGAGATTCGCCATGGCCGCCTAATTTACATAGAAAATTAAGTCGTACTTGAACACATTCACTCAACATTGGAGAAGAGATTATATAAGATTTCTAGGAATTCACCTTTTATTCTGCGTGAATATTTAAGATGAATAAAATGTGTTTAGTTTAAAAGGTATGGATATTTACTTTATTGGAATTTGGGAAAGTCTATATGTGTGGTTTTTATTGAAATATATCGGTTTACATTTAAAAAATAAAACACATTTATTTTTTATGTTTTATGTTTTCTTTTTTTATTTTATTTTATTTTTTTTAATTTTAACATAATATATCAATATATAATGATTCAGCATTAGCTATCATCCATACACTTGTTAACCTAAGGAAATGCTCTTATCATAAGTTAAACGCATGGAATTCCTCATGCAGTTTTGAAGAATCTCTGTTATAAGGGATGGTAAAGACAAAAGACATATACATTTCCAAGTAGTAATAATTTTTTAAAACTATATATCCATACTAAATTAAGGAACATTTGAAAAACCCTTTTTTCCTTTATAACTCATGAAATTTCATGCAGATAGAGGCTATGATGTATAAACAATCTTTATGAAAAGAGAATGGTGTAAAAGCCTCACCCAT
>NW_026933566.1:0-5772 GCF_032062105.1 Saccostrea cuccullata | reverse complement strand
AGTGTCGAAAATATTCACCATTTCCGGGTGTTCGTGTGTTTAATTTTTTTTTATTGTTCGCAAGATTTCTTTTATACTTTTAAGAATTGATCTTTGGCTGTATATATTCACTTTTTAATTTCGAATATTGGGTATTGACAGATGTATAGAAATTCGAACTAAAAGTTACAATCTCGAAACTCCTAGCTGTTTCTGACATTTCAGAACTTTACAACGGAACATGGTATAGATTGTATTCATATACACGTAGATTTAACATGGGATAAATGAATTTTTTATCCGTGCCGTTTGTGCTAAATATCTTTAATTTCTTATCTATCATATTTCAATTAGCGTTTCTGTGCACGCACTGGTCTAAATTCTACAGAGCAGATATCTTGGACGACATATCGCCTAAAATACAATATAGCCGTTGAGATTAAAAGCAAATATCTTATAAAGTCATGTTTTAATTATCTACTCTCAATTGTTTTTAAAATAAAATTTTACCAAGATTCTTTTTTAACCCCCGTGTATACAAGGCGGCTACATGAAAGTGTTTGACGCGTGACCAGGCAATCGTTTTCAGAGGACACAAACTCAGACTATCAGGTAGCACGGGTAGCTGGCCTGTCAATCAAATCAGAAGCTATTGTTTTTTTAATGATTGACAGGCGGTAAATTATTGATCTTGAATCAGGTAGATTTTGGGGGCGTTAACATAAAATTGGGTGTTTAAACATTAACTGTCCAAATTATGATTACGATTGGCTCTACAAACAGAAACAGTTCACCACAGCCCGATCCCAATTATCAATTAAAAAACACCCCCCAGATACACTACAATTACAAGTTATTCACAACAAGATGCAAAAAAGGTGGACAGCTATCGATATCATGCCAAAGATGTTGGGGAAGATTTAAGATCTTTTTATTGTCAAATAATTAATTCATGCTGTGAATACAGACATATTTTTACTGTTAAATTGTGAAGTTATTAACTTTCTAAGAAGTCACACATCGGATCCGATAAACATAAATATAGTTCAATCGGCATGCAAAACTTTTTAATTAGAAAAAGAATTTTATATTGAAAACAAAATTTGAAGAGAAATTAACAAAATTATGACTATGTTAAAAGCCAGGAAATCTAATGAGAAGAGAAATTTTAGATTGTGCTACTATGTAAGAAATAAAAAAAAATGGTTGATTAACAATTAATCTGACAATAAGAAACTTCTACATTTTAATACTAGTAGTAGTAAATTTTATAATAATGTCAATGTTTTTTTATTATTTTTTTCTAGATATTTATATACCTTGTAATTGGGGAAAATATCTTTTATAATTCTTTTTCTCTTGTTTAATCATTTTAAATACAATGTTTATACAGAAAAATTATTGAAATATATGTAAGTTATAAACAATGAAAAACATTTAGTTTTATACATGAAGTCTCCCTAAATTTCAAACCTTCTCCCTAAATTTCTTTGAGGGAGAAATGTCTCCTTCATTTTGGGTCTATAGGTTGGTCCCTGGATACACGTATCTTAAGGTAAAAGTTTGTTGTGAAAGCAATCCATCACTTTCGGAGTTTCCAAAAACTTTTTCATAAACTGTGGAAAGACTGACCAGAGAATAGCCGATTCACTTAATTTTACCCATATTTGTCCCAGTGCAATGTGTCTAGTATGGAAACTCGGACAAAAGATTGAAAACCATCAACGGTGACAGAGCCTGATACAAATGTACTCCCATTTCTATTCTTGAGTCATTTGACTGCAATTCATTTTTGTTGACATAAAACCGAATGGTAAGAAAAAATAGTAAAGTTGAAAAATCTTATTATTTTTATTTGAATACATTTCAATGCTACTCGAGAGAAAAATATGTCAAGGTTCCAAATTATTTTTATTTTTATTTTTCGACCGCCCAATGCATATTTTTGTGTCAAAAAATCGTAAACCAAAAAAAAATAAAAACTTTGGCCTTGTAGTATGATAAATTTACTTTCTATATTTACACTTTTTTCTTTAAATTAACTTTCATTGATTTGAATTGAAATGTAACAATAATGAAAGAGTACCTTGATGTAATTCGCAACAATGGATACATTTTTGAAGTCGAGAGCAGCATCGATCTCATCCATGACATACAGGGGGGTGGGTTTATAGTGATGGAGGGCGAACACCAGGGCCAAGGAACTCAGGGTCTTCTCTCCCCCGGACAGGTTAGAGATGTTCTTCCACGACTTCTTAGGAGGACGAACACTGAAACAGAATCTACCTGCATTACACGTCTTTTTGAAAGAATAAAACGTGCAATTTTGAAGTTTTCCTCCTTTCTTTCTGGTTGTTCACAATTTTTTAATATCTTTGCTTTAGTTTCTTGCCCCTATTTAACTTCTGTGAAATAAAGGTTTTGTACACAGCTTACCTGAACACAATTCCCTCTGAGAAAGGATCGAGTGAGTCCACGAGCTCCAGCTCGGCGTCTCCCCCGAGTGTGATCATCTGGTACATCTCCTTCAGTTTGTTGGTGATGACTGAGAATCCTGCCATAAATTCGTCCAGCCTCTGCTTACGTAGCTCCTCAAAGTACTTTCTTTGCTGGTCCCTGAGTTCTGTTATCTTGTCTAGTTCCCCTACCCTCTGTAGGTACAACTCTTCCTGTAAAATATCAAGGTGTCGGCAAAATTGTCAATTCGGTCCAATAAAATTGACATTAGAAAGCAAGACAATTATTTTACTTTTTCCATCAATGTCTAAATTTTTAAGTGACCGGTTCATCTATAGTCATTTACTTGCACAGTAGAACTTGTTAATCACAAACACTGATATTGCAAATATATCATGGATATAGTGAAGTTATCTTGGATCCCTAGCTACATAAATTTAATGAATTCCTTATATGGATGCATCAAATTACTAATATAGCAAAATAATTTCATAGGTCCGAGTGACTTCGTTATAACCGAGTTTCACTGTATATGCTTAGTACATATTTCCTAAAAACTTGGAAATAGTTCCTGAACTAAATTTTCCAAAAGGAAAATTATCTTAAGCATTTAAAATGCTCTTCTAGTGTTTTATATTCTTGTCATATTTCTCATTTCAAGATATCAAACCTGAGTTATTTTCATGAAATAGGTAACTAAAGAATGCTTTACATTGTAAAGCTTGATTTAAAAATATTTACTATTTTAGTGGCATTGGTAATGGTTTTGTTTATGTCCTAATTTGCAAGCACTAGTACTTGTAGGGAATAATTGATATGCATAACATTGCCTTACAATATAATTTATTTTTTATATCCATGATCATTTTATAGTTGGTTCTTATAAATGAACCGTTTATCAACTTCATTAATCATGTCATATAAAATGTATTATGGCCTCAGAAAGTGTTGAGACTGCTTGAATTGATTACAAATTGATTGTTGGACTGCAGAATTTTAGACTAAAGGCAGGTAACTCTACATGAATAATGTCACAATATTAGAGCTCTTTCAGGAAAAATGTGTCTTTAACAGAGATATTAAGGTTAACTGACCGTCTGATAACTTAAAGAGAGATTACTCTTTATATAATTAATAATTATTATTTCTTTATAGTACATTTCATTTCTTTGAAATTTAACCCACATAACAAGTTAAAATTGTGCATTTCTCAATATGAATCATATCTGTTGAAATATGATTATTACATTATGTGAGTGAGCAGAGGAGAGATGAGCTTTAAATCACTTTGTCTTCTTAGTGAATTTTCATTAAAGTACTCACTCTCAAATGCATACTAAACAGTTTTTAATGAATAAAACATTAAATCTTGACAATTTTCCCATACAGTTACTATAAATTTTCTCACCCCTGAAAACTTTATCTTTGAAATTGTAATTCAGTTTAATTTTATTATGTTAGAAAACTCTTTCTTTCTTACAAATATTTAACAGGAATAAAGCAATCTATCATGGTCATGCTTTGATGGTTCCGCTGCTCTGTGTATGTGTAGAGCCATCAAAGCGTGCTGTGATATGACCTGATTTATTACACATCACAACAACTCTGATGTCTCCACGACATACCGTTCCTCGTACTCCTGGATCCTCCTCCTTGTTAACCTGTGTGTAGGTCCCATGACCTCTGTGTCAACCCTGGGTACAGTCCCTTACTTATATACATCCTTCTGAGTAACTCTTGTGACACCTGAGTGATTATAACCATAATTTCTCCCCTGGTGAAACCAGTAACTCCACCCCACAGGTTAAATTGGATAAGTAGGTCACACCTGTCAATCTTCCCTACAGGTAAGGGATAATTACTACTGCTCAGTGGGGACAGGTAGTCACACCTGTTCTATCTGCTAAACAATCAACAGGTAAAACTCCCCAGGACACATGCTGTGTGAAAATTAATCCTGTCAAATCAATTAAAACATTCATCTCTGAGGTCATTATAATGATTAAATTGATACAATAAATCAACATGTAATTGACTACTAATGAAGTGAAATATTCAAGATAAACAACTTTGCTTAAAAAGTGTCAAACTTTTGAAAAAAAAATTCTTTTAGCTAGATACTTTTTTTGTGTCTGTATTTTTCAAAATATTATGAAAGGAGAATATTAAAACAATTTTACATTTATTTATAATATTCACAGTTACTTAAAGTATTTTTTTTTTAAATGTCTGATACTTCATTAGTATTTATTCCTGTTTCTAAGAATGGAATGGAATGGAATTCTGTTCCCTTAACTCCCCCTTATAATATATTACAACAATGCAAGCTCACTCAAGCCTTTCAAAACTAAAAACATAACAGTACGAACATAACAAAATTAGACAATTGTGTTGGAATAAGACTCAATTTTTTTAACATGGTGTCTCTGATTTTTCAACAAAAAAATCTAATCAAACTGAACCTTTGGTTTCTATTCCAGATCTTCGGAATCTGATTGTTTTATTTCTATCAAAAGAATACAAGTTTTATTTTCATCACAGATAATTTGAATCATATAATGCTTAGAGTAGGCATGATTCATTTTGAACTTATTATGATCCATTTGAAGCATTAATATTTCACATCATCATGATCCTAAGTTAATAACCCAATCTAATTGCTCATTATAACACATTTAAACAAGGAAAGTATTTCAGTTTTTTTTCAAACTGAATCAAATTGAACCCTACAGATCTTGGCTGTCAAAGCAGTTTTAGCCATCAAAGCGTGCTGTGATCTGATAAATTCTGACACAGTTCACAGCAACTTTGACAGAAAAACCTGCTTCTTCATAAATAGTAGCTAAACAGACACCAAATATGATTCTATAATTTATATACAATTGAATTAATTCAGTAATAACATTGAAAAATCATCTTAGAAGATATTCCAAGATGTGCTTGTGGTCACTTTTTTGATGGCAAAACATGGCCTGATCAAAGTCAAACCAATGCAAAGCTGTCTAGGAGAGTTTACAAAAGATTAAGGGAACACTATGAAGAACCCAGTAATACTTAAAACTGAAGAATTTAGCTAAAAATAATTTTTTTAAGAAAAAAGCATAAGTTAATATTAAGATTATGTGTAAAATTAGAACATAGCAGTCAATTACAAAATAGTATAGAAGGGTCTCCCAAGCCTAAAGCCATGATTTGAAAAGAAATTTATATGGGTTTAAGATTTGTAAACTTTCATAACAAAGCACTTGATAGATAATTCCTACAATTAATTCTATGAAATATTTTTTGACCAATTTTCTCACTTAATGGGTGGTCAAACCTCCTTGAAAAGGGAAT
>NW_026933565.1:0-5852 GCF_032062105.1 Saccostrea cuccullata | reverse complement strand
GACCGGAGTCAGAACACAGAAAACAGAATAACACGGACACTTCGTCACCAGTCAGTGTGGAGAAATGATCTAAAATATTAAAATAAAAAATACATATAAATAAATGAATAACCTGTAGTTGAGATAAAAAAAATAACATTAAAGCTAAAACTATATCGATCTGTCTGTGTACATAGCCATATAATTTTGTTAAGTTTGCAACATATCATTACACTCTAAGGTAGAACAAACACCCCTGGACTTTTACTTATTTCCTTAAAAATACTGGAGAAACAAAGAATAATATTTCTATATATTGACAACAATGAATTATCCCTTTAAGAAAACTAACAAGTTTTGGCATGATTGTATCATTTTTTGCAATAAAATCTGAGAATCCTATAGCTATATATTGTTCACATGGGAGCTTACATTTTGGAAAGTGTTTACGCTGTCTTAGTGCAATTAACAAGCATGTAACAGTCTGATATAGAATGAAGTGTACCTCTTGTTCAATAAATAGTAGAGAGCTGATATTTGGACAAACATATTAGGAGTCTCCGTTCGTTGTGTACTATAAAGGTCAAGGTCATATCAAGAGTCAAAGGTCAAATATTATGACGTCATCCACTGAATCTTAGTTATTTTGCCATTGAGATTTTTTTAATCGCCAAAATATCAGACACCACGAATTCAATTATCTTTATTTTTACACATTTAATTCTGGGATTGATTTTAATCATTCTGTTAATTTTTTTGCAAAATTGAATTATACATTTTTTTCTTAAGAAAACTTGAAGTGCAATGCAATATATGTTTTATTTTTAATTAATAGATGTCTCAAATGGTCCAGTGTCAATATGACTTTCTAAATTAAAGTAACAAAAAGGTTATCTATTAAAATTATAGCACAAACTTGCAATAGATTAATTGATGATACTAAAACAAGGGTCATTCTCAAGTCGAGAATCTGATGTGCAATCTTCTAACATGGGTCTGATATGGGCAAATAATGTGTTGTTGAATTTCTTTCATATTATATATTAAAAGAAATATTAAAAGAAAATATACAAGTAAGTTTCAGAAAAGTTGAATTTGAAGAAAAATTTGGCCTATCTATTGTGTCTTACCTTAAATGCATAATATCATCCATAAAGGAAGGTCCTCTAGTGAATATTTGAATAAAAAAAAAAAAAAATATTCACTGACTATTAGGATATGGGATTCAAGAAGAGAACAGAAAAAATATTTACAGATAAACTTTGTTTTCTAAATATACACGTGTAAGACCTTTAAACCAATTTTTAAAGTTCCCTTTATGGTAAAAACATTTCATACATTCGATATTATTAAATTTATTGGAATTTAAATACTCAATGTATGCAAGAAAAACAAACAAAAAAATAAAAACAAAGACAAATTAATTCAAGATTTATTCAATTTTTGGCAGTTAGCATAAAGAAAATATAATATAAATCTTAATAAGTACAAAAGGTATATTTGTCATGAAAGGAAGGGAAACATTTATTTGCGATACTGTTGTATATTATTTCTTGAAGATGTTGTAGTTATAAATTATTTTCTTCTCGTAAATTGTGTTTTTTTTAAATTCTGAAATATTGTGGTACAAACATCAGTGTGGTACAACTGACTATAGTTTTATATACTTCTTTTTAACAAATTGCAATGAGTATATAGTATACACTTATTTAATGGCTACGAGGTGAACAGTCAAACTGTTGCCCCTTAGGGGAGACCTGGCAAACTGTTGCCCGAGGCCTACGGCCAAGGGCAACAGTTTCCCAGGTCTCCCCCACTACCGAGGGACAACAGTTTGACTGTTCACCTCGTAGCCATTAAATAAGTGTTTTATTACCTAACCTACTATAAAATTAATTAAATTGGAATAAAAACACACAAACAATTAATAAAAAGTTTTCACAATTTCTTATTCACGTATTTTCTATTAATTAGCTGAACACATAATATAAAGATTAAATTAATATTTTCAATTTAAAGTAATACTTAATAAATTGATTGTTTGTGTGTTTTATTTAAATTTGATTAATTATAGAGCAGGTAAATGGTGATGTCGTGATCATCACAACGCTGTTGGAATATCACGATAACGCTTTAAACAGGCAACAGTTCATTTATTCCTACAGGTCGACAAGTTTACTGTTTCATGATCACACAAAAACATACGGTAAACCGTGAAACAGTTCAAAATGCCTAATTATAATTTATATGACGTCATCTAATAATAATGAATGCTGTTTTTTTTTTCATTACTTTTGAAAAGAAATACGATGATAAATTTCTAATTTGTGATATTTTAGGATCACAAATTCCATTCTTGCTACTAATAGGTTTTAATTTATCTTTTGTCCTGTTTGTTGAGGCAAAAGAGGAGAGCAGATATTAAAACAGATACTGTCTTTGCAAAAAAATCAGAACTGTTACAGAAGCATATCTGCAACATATACATGTAGGAAAGGTGTAAAGAGGCCCATATTTACCCTTTCCTCGAAGAGAAAGTGAAAAAAGCAGGGTAGGGGTTATTTGCGAGGTCATAAAAAGACTTGCAAACTATGAATGTTCCTAGAACTTAATATGTTTTTGGACTTGAAATGGTCTTACTCTGTGCCAAGTTTCAGGTAAGTTGAGCCGGTGTAATTTTTTTAAATACTTTTTATGTTATAAAGGAATGTATAGCAAAATAATTGGTAGTCTGTGTCCTATCAGGTCAAAGGTCAAAACTCGTGTTAATCAGTTTATTGGCACTTTTTGGATAATTTGGAACTAATTATGCTAATTGTTGAAAAAAATAATGGATAAAATTATATTTTGGAGAAGTTAAATGGATTTAAATAATTGTAAAGGGGGAGTGGGCACCTGCTCAGGTTGTAAAAGGGTACATGTATGACATAATGTGTGCAATTAATGTGTGTCAAGAATTTATGCAATATGAATTTTGATTCTTTATATAATGTTGTAAGGAACATAGAACCCATTCCCCACCTATCCTGTTATATTGAATGTCAAATGGAGTTCAAAACCCAAGGTATGTTTTTAACATTTGATTGTTCAGATTACACTATTGTTAGTAGGAAAGAAATGCCTAATTTCTCAAAACTTAAGCTACTTGGTGTTTGTAATTATAGTTGTCCCAATTACTTATTAATTTGACACAATAACTTATTAATTATGAAGGTGAACTGAAGTTAAAATGCTTTTAAATTCATTTTTCTAGTAGTTCATATTTAGCGGATTGTGGGGATGCATGCAGTTGTAGCCTGGATGGGTGACTAAAAAAAAATTCAGGCCAGTTGCCAGTCAGAAGTGAACAATTATTTTACCAGAAGCAAAGAAAAAGGGGGCTTTCAGAAATCAAAATACAGCTGTCATCAATATTCCCATCAAAAGCAGCCAAGTTAAAGGTATACAATCAACAGACTCATAGTTAGTATTTTTTTTTTTTTTTATATATATATTTTTTATCTGGGTTTTCATCTGTTGCTTATTAATGTAAAACTCTTAAAACTTCTTTTTTTTTCTTCAGCTTTTGGAAATGAACATATGCTGTTTGATTGCTTGCACTGATCTTTAATTGTCCAAGACAGGAGAGGTCAGTTAGGTGTTTTAAAATTTCATATGGGATGTTTGGTCCTTCTCCTTTTTTACTCTTGTGGAATCTTGGACATCATAGTCGGTGGCACATATCAGACAAAATATATTTTTTGACAAAGACAGGTGTTTTAGAGAATTTGGATAAACTTTGCGCAGAAATAGTGCTCCACAAGACAGACACAACTTATGTACTCCAGTTTAATAGAACCTTTTTTTACCCCCCCCCCCCCCCTGTTTTTTTAATAGTGAACTTCCAAGCAACACCAGGACTAATTATATGTGACACAGGCATGGTATGTATTTTCTGTGTTAAACAACTGAATGTATGTATAAATGCGTTTTAATTGTATTGTTTTTTGGGTACCTTTACAGTGCAGATTCCCCTCCCCTTTTTTTCACAGTAAAATGTATGTAGGAAAAATGACACAAAATTTCCCTTTTTTTTGTACATTCAGAAATAAAACCAAATTTTATAAAATTTTATGGTATTTGTTGTCTAATCATGCATATTGTTAAAAATATCTATAAAGAATCTAAATATGACCAGGGATAATAATTAATTGAAATACCACTTCCTGACAGAGGCAATCGACCAGGTTGGATAATCTGCTTATAACAAAGGTATTTTCTTTTCCTTAGCTTTTATTCTAATTTTTCATGGCCTAAACATTGTAGAATTTTTTAATATTAGTTTTCCCAAAAATTTTGAATGTGCTAAATATTTTTATTTTTAATATTTTCACGAATTTTATGTTTTTTTGAAGGTATTTCTTGAAGATTTTTTAAAAAATATTTACTAAAGTAATAGGTTTAGTTTTTTTCTTGAAATTTGTGAAGGACATATTTATCTAGTTAATAAAAATATAAGAAAAGAAAATAACTGTAATATATGTGAGTTGTGAGCATTTCAAATTGAGAACTGTATGTCTAATGCTTATTTTCCCCTCTGTTTTAAAGGTGTTCCAGCACATTATTTAAAGGGCCATAACTCTGTTAAGGGATCAGCAATTTCAATGAAACTTCATGGCCATTTTGTATAAACCAAAACACCAGCATGTCAAATTTCAGCAAAATCAGACAAGGTTTGTGTCCTTATTAGGTTACAGACTACTAATTTTACCCCTATTTCATTGACCACTAAGTAGTTCCAGTTTAAAAATAGGGTTTTCTTAAAAATTCTTTGGGGTGTTTATGGAGTAGAAAGCGGTTATTTTTTGGCATAAATGGAAAGGAAGGGTTAAAAAAATTATATAAATGATAATAATGGGAAATTTTGCTTTTAAGTGCGAGTACATGTATAAACACACAGGGAAAAAAATTTAAATATTATGTAAAATTTATAAGTAGTGAAGAATTTCATTAAACAAACAACCTTTTAAAACGTATTTTTCTTTTTTCTGCTTTAGCTCATTAGTTTTGTATGATCCTAAAAAGCTGTGAAAAAAGAAGTAAATGATCCTTCATCTTACACAAAATAAACATCATTTCCGTTATTTGATTTCATTAAAGATGTTAATTTCTGAAGTTATCAAAAGCGTGATGTGGTCAAAAAGATGGATAATCTACTCCAAAGTTCATGGTTACGCCAATAACGATTTAAGATCCCTTTCCTTAAATTGTCAAATTTTTTCATATTTTCCCCTGTCTCCCTAACCTGCATGGTTCAATTTTTTGACCCCCCCCCCCCCCCCCCCGGGTCCACACAAAACTAGATCTGTAATGTTTCTTAGACATGATTTATTTAGTATATTGTGTAGTTTTTAAAAAATTCCCGTGCATGCCCGTGACATACATCACACTATTATGTTTTTAGCAGTTCCGACTTTTTTTATTTGAAAAACCATTTTTGAATATTTTGACCAATTTTGCGTGAAGAATTGTGCTTTTTAGGAATCGTGTAAAATCTGTTACGTGCAATCCCGGGTGAAGGATGTTCGGTAACATGATCGTTTGTGTAACTTGTCAACAAAAAGTTTCACCACTATACACGGTAGAAAAAAATTAATAAATCCTACAATTTGGAGATTTTTAGGCTAGGAAAATTATCTCTTAAGTTAAAAACTACATTGAAATTTTCAATTATTTTAATTTGCTACTGAAGAATGTATAAAAATAAACTTAATTGCAAGATCTTTTGCTTAATTGCAATATTTCTGATGAGTTCTGTAGAAATTATATTTAAAATAAAGATTCATGAGGACCTACCGAATGCTTGTTTTCCAATATTAGTTCCCCTCTTTAAA
>NW_026933564.1:0-5829 GCF_032062105.1 Saccostrea cuccullata | reverse complement strand
CTAAAAACAATTTTGAACAATTTTGCTTCTTTGATGTATTACAAATTCTCAATACTTTTTGAATAAAAAGGAAAAAAAAACTTTTGGCCCCCTATACCCCCCAATTTTGGGGTCAGTCCTTTTTTTTGAAATCATTTGATTGATTGATTGTATACTGTTTAACGTCTTTGAATATTTCACTGATATGGAGACGTCATCATTGCCAGTGAAGGGCTGAAAATTTAGGAATACCCCCAGACCCAACCTGACACAAAGCAGTCCCAAAGCAGTCCCACAGCAGTCCTACAGAGGTCCCAGCAGTCCCAGAAGCAGCCCCAGCAGTTCCAGTGGCCGAGGTTTATTAATTTAATGGGCAGAGCTAACTAGAAATGAGATTTCCAATAAACAATGGAACTATAAAAGGCAGTAGAAATTGATTTTAGGTAGTATGCCAGAAATCGTTACATGTACGCGAAGTTCATTTATGAACAGAACATGTATTCGCATAAAAATTAAAATACGAGTCATTATTGATAATATTTATTGAAGGAAAAGGCTTTAATTCCATGTACATTTATGAATTACACTGAACATGAATATTTAATCACAATTCTTGGGTATATTAAAAATTCTTCTGTAATTGATACTGGTTCTCATATTTATTTTTTATAAGAAAATTAAACGTGAATTAAATTTTTTCCACCAGAAGAAGCTTTAGCTTCAAATAGATCTTATTATATGGCCAATTTAGTATGGGATACTATAAAGTTGAGAGTGTTCTTAAACCCAAATTATGGCGTATTTACAATGAAAATTATTAGACTAAAACTATAAGAACTTATTAATTTATCATTACTTTATATAATGATAGAAATCTTCCGTAAATTACAAAATCTAAGTCAATTGCGTTTTAAAGATATCACAATCTAATTTGGATTCCTGGAATTTTCCCCACTCGGAAGAAAATACAAGTGATTTAAATAACACAATACAGAGAAGATAAAATCGTATTATTAGATGAAACAGGTGTTCTCCGTGTTCAGAATTTATGAAAAGTTTTAATTTTAATCTATTAACTATATTTCTTTACTTAATTTTGTATATTTCAAAAAAATTTTTTTTGATCAGTTACGCCATCTATGGCTTTAAGATTGGGGCTTGTAAAAAAATTCTTTGTTAATTTTGCCAAGTATTATTTTTTAGTAATGGTTATTTTTACTGACATGTAAATTTAATTATGTTAATGCCTCGTTTTATAAATCTCAGTTTTAAGTGTTTTGTTTTTAAATGTTAGTCTTAGAGTGTACATCTGTAAATCACCAGAATGTAAGCTTCAGATTATGTTCAAAATTAATTAATCCCGAAAGAAATTTAAACACATTTCATTTATCACTTTTTTTCGCATTAAATAAATTGAAATTAGGGTCATTGTTTCCCGATGTTCAATGATATGTAACACTGATACAAATACTAAAATAACATGTATCGAATTTTTTTGCCCAAAGGCGATTGAAACAATGGGTGTTGATACCATCTTATAAACATGAATCGGCCGTGTAAACATTAGCAAAACAAAAAAGAAATAAATCACAATTCCCGGTATTTTCATTTTTTTTTTAAATAAATATACATGTACTCTTTTTAACTTGTTTATTAATTAAAAGCTACCGGAAATTCATTAATTCCCCAATGATTATTCACATAGTTTATGTTACGGGAGAATAGTAGCATAATTTCATTTCATGGTCATTTAATAAATTGTTGGGTTTTATTTGAGGGTTACATGGAATACTCTTTTTTTAGCATGGTCCTTATAAAATGTGTAGCATTTTTAATAAAAAAAAAAAAAATCTTATATCTAACTGTAATGATTATTTTTAATTAGTATCAATGTAAATTTTGAGTATTATTAAAATTTAACATTAAATAATTAAAAAGGCCCAAATGTAGCTTTTTTTCTCATAAACTTGTAATTTATTTTTAGGGATAAAAATTTTCTCATGAATTCCTAATTTATCAACTTTTAAATTATTTTATTTTATTTATTCTAAATACACATTAATTTGTGTAAATATACAGTCCCTGAAAATATCAATTAATTATGATAATCTCTACTTCTTAAAAGAATGTAAGAAATCCTTGCTTATTAAACAGTTTAAACTCCTCTCTGTTGCAAGTAAACAAAACAACAGGGAGCCTGCAAATTCAGAATACACAAGGGGGCGGAGCTATCATGTCACTCAGAACCTTTTTCACACATGAGTGAACAAAGCAGTCCCAGAAAGCAGTCTCAGGGGAAGCTGGGACTGCTGGGACTGCTTTTCATACCAGTCCCAGAGCAGTCCCATAGCGGTCCCAGAGCAGTCCCACAGCGGTCCCGGGGACTGCTTTCTGGGACTGCTTTGGTGTCAGGTTGGGTCTGGTCGGTACTGAATGCTCGGCACTTACGGCCTTTGAGCAGGGAGGGATCTTTATCGTGCCACACCTGCTGTGACACGGGGCCTCGGTTCATACGGTCTCATCCGAAGGACCGCCCCATTTAGTCGCCTTTTACGACAAACAAGGTGTAATGAGGACCTATTCTAGCCCTAGATCCCCACAGGGCGAGATATATCATTTGAGAGATATCATTTGAAATATCTTGAAATTCTACACTTCTTTTGTTATACATGCTTTAACAAAATATTTTTAGGTAAAAAGTTATCGTTGAAAAGATGTTCACTTTTTTTTTTTAATTCTTGATAGGACTATTTTCGGGCCATAGCGAGCGTCGGCGCTCCGTACTTCCGTGACATATACTGAAATCACTTTTCCAAAGGTTGCTCTATCATCACTGAAAATTTCATTCTTCTATCATCTACGGTTTTTGAGAACATTACCGGACAAAGTGACACTCTAAAAATGACAAAATCGCAAAAATCTCCGAACCGGAAGTGACGTCATCAAAATTAAAAAAAGTTATTACTAGATATTTTGATGTTCTATTAGACCTCAAAGTTTCATGAAAATCCATGGAGCCGTTTCCGAGAACTCGCGTGCGCAAAATCGGTAAGAAAAAAATAAGAAGAAAAATAGTGGAAAAGACACCTAAGAAAAACAATAAGGTGTTCCGCTGAAAACGTAAGACTTTAATAATAATAACAATTTATTTAGAAAAGATAACCGGAAAAGTACAAGGTACTATTCTTCCCCCGGTGCCTTCTTAATTTCAAACAACATATTGCATAACATGATACATTCAAAGTTAAAACGTAGTTTTATTCTCTTTGGATAATTTACAATGAATAAATGGAAAATAGACATTTAATTTTTATACTCCACCATGACAGATGATCCCGAATATGCTTTCTTTTTAAAGGTTTGCTCTAATCTTTATTTGTATTGCGTAAATGACAATTAGTGTTTGTGATCTCCAAATTTTATTGAGAACTATTTCTTCTTTAGGAAATAAAAAGAATTTAGAATATTTAACTGTAATCCAAGTTTTATTCGCGTGCGAAAAAAGTTTGGCGAGGTTCACAAGAGCTTCTTCATCGCGAATATTTATCGCCGCGAAATGGACCTTTCTGTGTCTTTTAACAACAGGTCCAAAAGTGTTTGAACGCAAAAATTAATCGTCTCTAACAAGTTTACCTGCAGTAATTCGCAAATTGAAGTCGTCGCGATTAAAAGTTGGTTGACAGTTATTCTAAAACAGCTTACAAGGATTATGTATAAGCTTTCGTGAAAGATGTATTTTGAACGCTAGAAGACTTCTAAATAAATAAACAAAGTAAGATTTAAGAAATTAAATTACCTTACCATAAAAAATAGCGGCCAGGACATCTGTAGTTTGGGCCGTAGTTTACTTGGAGATACACTGATTGAAACTTCTAAAGTTAAGGTAGATAACACAGATTAAATAGTGCCAGAAATTATTTTCTTATTGAACAGATTGCAGCAGACTTGTGTAGATTTTTGTTATTAACGTAATGATGTTATACAATTATTCCCAGTAATAACATTCTACGAATCATGACAAAAAATGGTAATGCATATTTATATCCAGATTTCTAAGTATAACAGCTCATAGGAAGTAATGGCTATCTTTGTTTAAATATTGACAACCGCCTTCTTTATTTAGAAACAAATGAACAGATTGAATACATCAGACCCTGAGCAGCTTATGTAATTCCATTATTGTTCTCATTTCGAAAAATGAGCAATATACTAGCTCTGCGATCAGTACCCGCATAATTATTCTTTACAATTTTGTCGTGTTCTATCGTGCGTGTATCCTATCGTATCGTGCGTGTATCCTATCGTATCCTATTGTATCGTGTTTTCTGTTTATCAGGATTTGTATTCGTTTTCTATTGTGTTTTTCGTTTATCGTGTCTTGCGTTTATCGTGTAAATCGTTTATCAGGTTCTATCGTGTATCGTATTTTGCGTTCATCGTGTATATTCGGAAACCCTCGTTTTTATGTTTACTATAGGAAGAAACTACCGAGTCATTCCGAGTTTCTTTTCGTTTTGCTTTATATTTAATGTGATTGTTGACTAAGATGACATATTTCATATTTGCAATAAATAAAACTTTATTAAAGTCTTTTGGTAAATATTGCATCAGCTAACACAGATTTGGCAGGAAGAAAAACCCACGCGGCTGCAATTTGAACATGTTGAATGGGTTGGATTGGTTACAAGAAAATGTGTTTTGCAAATTAAAGGCCTTATGAAGTTTATTTTATAATATTTAAATTTCATTATAGAATATTCCCAATTAGTCCCATGCCTTCATTTGGACGAGCCAGACTGAAAATCAGGTCGTCCTAAATAATTTCTGGATGGAAATAATGAGAAGACGAGCATGAATGCCGAACTCTGTGCTCGTATGTGTTCACCGTCAACATACCTGTACTGCTCTCACACCTGGTGTCAAAAACATGTAGTAAACTTGAATAATACCTGGTTCAAATGAAACTCATCTACTTATTTTGGGGATTTTGAACACCATTCATTAAAGATTTTATTCTAAATAAATTAAATAATTGTTCAATTTATGGCTTTAAAAAATCATTTCCCAAATGCGGATCCAGGCCGGCGCGCCGGGCGTGCTCCCCCCCCCCCACCCCCATTTGATTTGTTTGAAATTATTAATAAATTAAAATTGATATGTCTATTATCCTAAAATCATGGAAAAACATCTCTTATTTGTAAGAACTTTTCAGCTTCTAGGGGCTCCGCCCCCGGGCACTCAAAAAGGACCTTGCCTTACACCCACCGAGGCTTCTTAATAATCAATATTGATTTATTTTTAAATGTTTGAAAAATCCGCTACCCATATAAAACAAGTATGGTGATATCTTACTATAAATTCAATATTGCTACACAGCTTATTTTAGATGTTAATGTATGCGTAAATTAAAAAAAGACATCTTCCAGTAACAACCAAATTAAACTTAATTCATTCATTCCCAAGATCCCACCTATTAAATGAAAAGAGAGATGTGTTAACTTTATTTCATTAAAAAATATATAGATTTAATCTATTCTTTGTCACCTTGAAACATGCTAAAATACTGTAAACAAACTATTATTCGTGTCATCTTTTATTCGCGATTTATCAGTTTTAAATTATTCCGCGAAGATTTATTTCCGAGAATGAACGAACATTCATTACAAATTCAAAGCAAAATAATTGGTTAGCGGCAATTGATATTCGTGAGTGAAAGGACGTCGAGAAACTCGGGGATTTTCTGCACGCGAATAAAAGTCGGTTTATAGTAGATTAATTGCTTGTAACTTCTTATCTGAATAACAAAGAAAAACTAGTGCTAATTGTAACGGGAACCGTTACATTTTCCCA
>NW_026933563.1:12500-59187 GCF_032062105.1 Saccostrea cuccullata | reverse complement strand
TTTGGAATGTCTGCGGTCCTTTAACACAAATTATCATACCACGCGTTCACTTGAATAATATTTACCATCATACCTATCTAATTCTTACTAAAACATAACGAAGCATTGCTTTTTAAATGAGAATATCAAACTGTTTTCTGTGATTGTAAAATAATATGAGTAAAATAATATGCATCGATCAACAGGAGTTATCTTTCCATTATCGCCTTGAAAATATTTTCGTGAAACAAAATATTAATTGAATGTTTATAAACAATTCTGCATTTGAATTTTTATAACAATTCTAATATTTACATAATTATTAATGGATAGAAATATCTCAATATACACAGTTTAAAGGGATTGAGAATAAATGTTTAGATAAAATATCATAAATAATAAATGAAAATACTGGCAATGGAATCTAGAAATTAACATCTGTACTTCAGAACAGATTTGACTGAGTTGACTACGAAATGGTCCTCATCGATGAATTCTGTAAAATCTGGCAACACGTATCATTGAATTTCATGGAAAATAGTCATAATAAGTTTTTTTTAATCAGAGGAATATTACACCCTAACTTCTGATCACATATAAAATTTTAAATTATAATTTTTATTTTATGCATGTATAATACTTGTACATAGTATGTCGACATCTTCACAAAAATGACTACCTTTTCCTTTTGTTTGACTAGGAATCGTATTAAATTATACTTAGTCAAAATCGATGCAATTTTCCACATAAAACCAATGAATAGATATTGTTAGATAACCTTAAAAGAGATTTTTTTATAAAAACATTATGCAAAAGTTTCAAATGGTTATCGCTGTTTTAGACCTAATTAGAAATGTTAAAGCCATATTTCAGCGGCCAAACATTAAAGTAGATGTTTTCAAACACATGATTTGAAATATAGAGCAACTACTAGGCCAAACAGAGGAAGTTTTTATTTAAAAAAAATATTTCCGGCATCATACATGTGTATAAATACAACAATCAAAGGAAGAATAGATTGTTTTTTTTTTCGTATTTGGTCCATGTTAACCATTAATAGTTTTTGGTAAAAGTGAACTGATGCATATTGATCATAAAACACAATGAAATCTGGGTTAAACTTTGCATTGCTGCTCTACGTTCTGATCAAATCAACAAATACACAAATGAAAAATATGAATGGAATTTGTAAAATGTTAGTAAAATTTATCATGACCATTTAATACTACAATTATTGTAAGTATTGGTATTGGATTTAAATAGCACTCATTAAATTTAAGAGTAATTAAAAATGGTATACTTTTTTTCTCTGCTGTTTATTAGAGAACCTCTCGATTGCTGTAGTAGCTACAAGTGAAATGAGAATCATTGCGAAGGTAAAAAAATATATACTTTATGTTTATTAAAATTAATTCATTCAAAATAGTAAAAAAAAAATCGAGTTAAAAGTTTTAAGGTGTTTCACATCAATTTTGTATTCTTTTTTGTATTGAATATGTTATCTCCCATTTTATATACTGTACCGAAAGAATGTTGGCCTGGCTTTTATGGAGAAAATTGTGACACCCACTGTCCTGAAGGATTCTATGGTCAACTCTGTGCTGAGAGGTGCATGTGCTCATCATGCAACAAAATTTCAGGAGCTTGAGAGTATTCTAGTTCTTTGGGTAATTCTTTTTCAAAATATTAATGAAAGATATTTGATTTTGATTTCAAAATTTCGTAGCCTAGCATGTTCCTAAAAATTCACTGTATTTTTTTAACTTTATTATTATATAGTCTTAGAAAGTAAGTATTTTAAGTAATTACCATATTCGCCACAGAAAGAGTCCATCATTGAATAATATTCACTAATTGGAGATTCGTTTTAGCATGTTATAATGCTGGTTTCTTTGATTCAGTTGATAGCAAAAGAAATGATAATTGGTCGAATGTTGTTTTAATCATTTTTGGAATTACTGGTGCCTGCATCTCAATCTGCATTGTAGCCTACTACCGACTGAGGTAAATTATCCTTTTTATTAAAAGTTTAGTCAAATATGTGCCTGATTATTTCGGAAATTTATATAAACAGGAGTTCATTATTAAAATGTGAATGACATACCTAGTCAGAAAATAATAATAAAAAAAGAAAAAAAAGAAAAAAGATGTGTTTGTAAAACTCTGATGTCCCCATATACAGTAACAGCTTATGGCAAGGGCTTAAATTTCTCAATTGCAGGTCAAACGTCAAGAGACCATAATTGTCTCCTACGAAGGGTCTTTATTGTTAAAAGGAATACACCTGTGAAATAAGAAAACCCTAGTACTTACTGTTCAAAAGTTATGGCCGAGGTTAAAGTTTTTAAAAATTGGGTCAAACTCAATAAAAATCACTGGGTGAAAAAAGTGGTTTCCCATCATGGGAAACTTTATGGAAACCACATGGAAACCTCAAGTTTACATCATGTTTCCAAGTGGTTTCCGCAGCGGATGCCAGGTTATTCCGCCAAGTTTCCGTGACACGGAAACCCCCTACGCTCCGATTCCATAAGGTATCCCGAACCATGGAAACCTCTGTAAACCTGAAGTTTCCCGAACATCCATGTAGTTTCCCGTAATGGTTTCTTTGATTCAGTTGATAGCAAAAGAAATGATAATTGGTCGAATGTTGTTTTAATCATTTTTGGAATTACTGGTGCCTGCATCTCAATCTGCATTGTAGCCTACTACCGACTGAGGTAAATCATCCTTTTTATTAAAAGTTTAGTCAAATATGTGCCTGATTATTTCGGAAATTTATATAAACAGGAGTTCATTATTAAAATGTGAATGACATACCTAGTCAGAAAATAATAATAAAAAAAGAAAAAAAAGATGTGTTTGTAAAACTCTGATGTCCCCATATACAGTAACAGCTTATGGCAAGGGCTTAAATTTCTCAATTGCAGGTCAAACGTCAAGAGACCATAATTGTCTCCTACGAAGGGTCTTTATTGTTAAAAGGAATACACCTGTGAAATAAGAAAACCCTAGTACTTACTGTTCAAAAGTTATGGCCGAGGTTAAAGTTTTTGAAAATTGGGTCAAACGCAATAAAAATAATATCACTTATTTGTCAAAAGAGAATGACAGTAGAATTTTTTTTAAGTCTTAAGTTAAATAGATGAGTTTTCTGAAATTATTGTTAATTTAATTGATTTTTTAATCTTATTTAAAGGCGATCCAGATACTGTCAGCAATCGGTTTCCCAGGAAAAAGATGGTAAACGCGAATTTTAACAATAGTAAAAAAAAAATCAAAATTTTTCAAAAAATGTTTTTATGTTGTTTTTTTTCCAGAAAAGGATCTCAAACAAGGTTCAAACATAATTCGAAGAAAAGTGCAGTCCTTTAACCTGCATTTCTTTTCTAATATTTCTTATAAAAACGCAATTAGTAGTTCAAGAATCAAATGAAACAACACTTCCCAATCAAAATGTAGGTTAACTGGCTTCGGAGACACACCATAAAAGCACAAAACAGTCCGTCAAAGCACAAAATACTCCATCAAAGCATGATCTAGATAATACAATGTCGTCTTGGAGATGTTTAAAAGATGAAAAACTTGCATCCGAAACATGCAGTATAGATGTAGAAGCAGATAATTTATCAAATAATTCGGAGAATGTATACAATCACCTTAACTTGGATACTCTATAATTCAGTAAATCTGACACCAATATCTGAGGAAGAACAGCCTTTAAAGTTATTACATGTAGTCTGAAAGGAAGTGATGGCATCTACTGATGACAAAATTTTACAAAATATCTGTTAAACGTTGTTTGAACGTACGAGTAAGCGCTTTGTTTTGTATTCTGATTTTTATGTTTTATTCAATTACTAACCAGTTTGAAGAATGAAACTTCAATACATGAAATCAATTACCAAAGTTTTTTACATATCATTATAAGTATTATGTGTTTGTATTATGGACAAGAACTATATTATTAATTGTGAAAAATACTATGCGATCGAGATATACTTCGTGAAATTGAAAGGTTGTTATCAATCATATGTACATATATACTGAAATTAGTAGTTAGCATATCGTTTTGATAAATGGAGTTTCTAAAATAATATACTGTACATTATATCGGTCTGAAATACTCTCGAGCATCATTTCATAATATTTAAGAAATAAAGTATGTGATTAAAAAGTTATTTTACATCAAGTGGTGAATTATATTACTTTCATATCCATGTCCTGGTTCCTTTTAAGGAGATTTGAATCGTGAAAAGAATACTTTCTATATCAATAATACTGTCAAGAAAAACATGTTATTAAATGTGCAAAATATATCATGGAGCGAAATATATGAAAATAATAGATATGACAAAATAGTAAGAGAGTAAAGCTTTTGTTGTTAGATTACCCTTTTTCTAGTAAAATATCTAATTATGAAACAGATGTATCGAACTTCGTGGTTTCTTTTATTACAAGCTGCCAATACGTCGTCGATATATCTAAATATCGAGTTGAAGTCTTACTTTACGTAAAGATTTTGAACAAATTTTCTTCAAAACAATTCTGCTATAAACGGAGCGCAATCGGTACCCACGGAAATTGAGATTTTCAATCAGAACTTGAGCATCTTTTTCAAAATCAGCTTCAGAGTACTGACGTCTACAAACATTGTTTATACCATAGTAAATTTTCAAATGGCTAATGACAGGGAAAATAAATTAACGAGTTTTAAACGCAGACGACGTCAGTCAGCATTTGACTTAATGTTTTTAATTATTATTTTTTTTGCTGAAAAGGCCATTGTATTGACAATAGAACTCACGAAATTATTACTTTAAACGAAATTGCTCATAGTTCTTGTAAAATCCTCTTGTTTGTCAAAAATTAATAATTTGCCTTATTTTTGAAATTGTTCAATTCATGCAATTGTACAGCGTGCTTTTGAGTATCGAATCAACTGAGAGATGTAGACAACGTATGCAGGGGATAAGGTAACGTGCTGCTTAAGCAAGGGAAGTTGATCGCAATGACAATTGAAAAGTTAAAGTTATCATGTTACTGTATACGTACTTTTTCCACTGGGTCATAATTCAGCGGAATCTTAATTTCTGTTTAATCCGCGTATAGAAAATTAAGCGGATTTCTTAGACTTACTATATGCCTTACATTTATATAAAGTACGCTTGGACAAATTTCCGCGGAAATTTAGTGACTGCGTACATAGCGTAAATGAATACCATGCGGAAAAAAGTACTTCAAGATTATTTTTTAACTGTGGAATCATATGTCTATCTCTCATCCAGAAAACTTTTGCTGAAGTTCAATGCAAGATCTCTCCTTGACCTACTTAAAATTTCCTGTTCAAACAATCTCTCTTTAAAAAGAATACCGTCTGAATCAAATTTAAATCTCTCAACAAGATTAACATCACTGTATACTGCTAAACAGTCCTTCCTTTTCCTAAAAACCCTTCCATGTAATCTCAAGGCAACCATGTTATTCAGTACTTAAGGTTTTTTAAAGTCAATTTAAGACTACTTTAACCTAAAGAACTTTCTCAGACTGTATTTCAGCTTAAAAGTCTATTAAATAATGCAAATCAGGTGCAAAGCAAACACGAACCTTTAAAACAACAAAAGTAGGATTAGGTGCCATGAAGGAGTTAATATCCTCTACCGACCGGTTACAACCGCCGTAATTCTCATGATTGGGAAATTTCGTGTATAAATAATAGCATAACATTTTGTATAAAAAATATCAGTCAACATTTAACTTTATGATAAATTGTATTTGCAGACATAGTCATTATATCAATCATCGAACTTAATGAATTTAATCGAGACTGCTGGTATTCTTGTTTCATCAAGAAGTTGTCAGTTAGTTACCTTTTTTAAGAATTTGTTCATTTGTAGAGCATGCTTTTGCGTATTGAATCAACTGATAGATACATAAACCCCGTTTGCATGTGATAATGGTACATTTATACCAGTCAACTTTTTTAATCCCTCAATTTTATTATTTTGAACATCTAAAACCTTTGCATCAATTTATATGCGGATTACAGTATTGCTTTAAATTCATAATGCTTATCTGCCAAAGTCAAACAATTGTGATCGAATGTACACTAAATCTATTGTGACCGTTTTTGTGAAAAAAATGACGTGAGAGCTCAGTATGTTTTTGGGATAAGTTTTTCAAAACTTTTAGCATGTTCTCTATCTTGAGTTATATACAAAACAAGTAAAATTTAGTGCTTGTCTGCATATGGATGTTAAAGAAATCTTTACATGATTGAAGCTGGCTATAGTTCACAAGAGGTTTGTTTTCTTTCTTTTTTTTTTTTTTTTGCTAAATTGGCTTTCAACCATAAAAACAACTTCTGAAAGACCGACAGTGCTTTCATGAATTCCGTACTACTATCAGAAGTCACTAGATTTTATTATTTTGGGTATATGTTGAAATTCAATGATATCAGAGTAGGAAGTGTAGAATATTTCGTTTGCAAAAAACGGAGTTTAACGATTCAATATATGTACATCAACAGGATCGCTACAATAGAATAATGTACTATTAAGGAAAGTGACTTGCAAATGCAATTGCATAGCAGGCATTGGAAATTCACAGAAAGGCCTTCAGCAACCAAACTGTACATAGGAGAGGAATGCGTTTCAGGAAACCATATATAAGCCTGTGTTGTCAGCAATACACAAAAAATTTTGATGTTCTTGAAATCGAAGCCATAGAGTATGTAAAGGACAAGAAATACAGTGATGAGATTGTGACAGTGTTCTTTTTCAGTCACACAATCTGACAGAACTAAAGATATATACTCAACACATGGAATTTTAATCTTCAATAGTTTTATGCCCCCCCCCTAAACGAAGTTTCGCGAGTAAATAGTTTTTGCCCCGTCTGTGTGTCTATCTGTCTGTATAGATGTCTGTTTGTCCGCAAAAACGTTAGCCTTGTCCGTAACTTTTGAGTGGGTGAGACTATGACTTTCATATTTACAGGTGTGTGACAAGGCCTCTCCTTGGCTAGCACTAAATTTAACCTCTTGACTTTGGAGTCTGACCAACTTTTAAAAAAAAATACCCCACTTTAACCTTGGCCATAACTTTTGAACAGTTCTAGCATGGGATTTTATCTGTCACAAATGTATTCAGTGTGACAAGGCTTTTCAGTGGGTATAGATATTTTTGACCTCTGACCTTGACCTTACAGTTTGGTCCACATTTTAAGAAACTTTAACTTTGATAAAAACTTTTGAACAGTTACAACAAGGGCTTTCATATTTCTCAAGGTGTACTTCTTGTAACAGGATACACCGTCCTTTGGGCACTGACATTTTGACATTTGGAGTTTAACATGCATTTCAGAAAAGTCAAACCTCGCTAGATGCTGCCCTACTGGAATTTGTGCAATAAACGAGAGTTTTCAAAATTTACTGAATCATAACTCAAGCTAAGAAATCTTTTCTGAATCTGAAAAATTAAGCGTTTATAATTTAAAAGATTTTTCTTACTCTCTAACAAAATAAATGTCAAAGGCTCAAAAAAGTAAAAGGAGAACAAATGGAGGAAATGTAAAAAATGTTGGAAGATTTTAATGAAAAAACCAAAAAGGTTGAAATCAGTGATTCAAAGTCGAACATTGATCATCGAATAAGACGACAAATAAGCCGTTGATGTACATTTTTGCTTCTTCTACGGAAATCTTGTGACTCATTGTAAAAAGTAATTAGAAGAACGTGTAAAAATGTTATCTGAATTGGAAACTATAATGTTCAAGAAATATAGTTCTATTACCTACTATGCAATGAAAATATCATCTTTATTTACTCAAGTTTCCATTTTGCAATACTGGTATGACTAATACATTAAATGTTACTTGGGTAAATGCTAGATCCTTGAAAATTGATAATTATTGTAGATTTTGTAATGACTACTCTTGTTAAACCATTTAGAGAAAAAAAGATAAGAAGTTCCAAAAAAACATGAGTAACGGGAAAAAACCTACAGTGTCGTTGTTTTAGATGCGGCAATAGATTGAGATAGAGAGATTTATTTTTTTTATAATTATTATTCATTTCATTGCACGATTAATATTTGATAAAGATATTATGATCAGTGCAACTCAATCTTTTTTCGTGTTGTTTGATGTGACTTTATCTTAATTTTGCATGAGCAATACATGTACAAAAAATTAATTGTATTGTCATTTTTGTATAGTTCTTAATAAAGTGTCTCATATTCACCTCCATTCTTTATCTTTTTCATGTAAATATCTATTTGGTGTTTTAGTTTAGATGAAAGGTGTAATGTAAAGAACATGATGAATGAATGAATGAATAGAAAATTCAAAACATAAGGGGATTTTTTGATGTATGAATTGTTTTATATTTAATCTACGGAAGCATGTTAATTCCATGTTATATTTTTAAGTTTATAATTTCAACTTTAGAATTGAAAATTCCAGCAAAAGCTTTTAGTTAGTAATTCCAATTTAAAAGTTGATAACTCAAAAAAAAAAAAAAAATTTGTCTTGAGCTTTCCAACTTTGACATAATTTGAATTCTTATCTTAACTTGGAATTACCAGTTTAAGGTAAAGCAAATAATCTAGATCAATACCATTTTAAAAAAATATTACAGGGCACAAACACAATACCGCAATTGAATACATCAATTATCTATGAATTTGTTGACGAAATTAACGATGGAATAAAAACCATCGCAATATATTTCACTTTTACACCTTTTTAAATTGAATCCAATGAAGAAGATTGATACGGAAGCGTATAAGTGACACTTTTTTATTTTTCATTTTCCACACTTTCATGCACGTAATTTTACTTTTGTCACTTTAATCTGTAAAAAATACAGATTAAAGTGCAATTTTTTTCAGGTTAAATTGTAAATTTTACAGATTAAATTGTAAAATTTCAGATTCAAATAAAACATTTACAGATTAAAGTGTAAATTTCACAAGTTTACATGTATGTGCAACAAAAATTACAGATTTACGTGTAAATTTTACAGATTAATGTGTAAATTTTACACTTTAATCTATAAATTAAAATATGCAGATTAAAGTGTAAATTTTAAGGTTAAAGTGAAAATCTTACAATTTAAAGTGTAAAGAATCTGTAAAGTTTACATATTAACGTGTATAAATTACAGAAAAAGTGTCAAATTTGCAATTACACGCTTCTGTAGTCGTGAAATACCACAGGTTGGAAATTGAAACACGTATTATATTGATATACATTATATTCAGTTGATATTTTATTTGTTGAAAATTTAGTTCAATCATGTAAAACAAGTTATTTTTTTCAATCATTTCATACACAAAAACAACAACATTAGATTAGATATTTCAATGCATACTTAAATACATCCTTAGAGAGATGTGCTGCAGATCCTAAAGAATGAGTGCACTTAAGTACGTCATTTGAAACCTTTTCGGCTACCCATTTTAAGCTTAACATTACAATATATCGCTAAATTAATCTATGATAAATGTGCAAGCATATGCTTTTGGTATTTATTTCTAGAATTTTTTGTCATACATATTTCTGTAATTACAGAAAACGTAATTGAAAAGAACATATCAAAGCCTTTAATTCCGGAACTTGAACGGGACCACTTTCGAATCTAAGGTATCCGCAAATAGGCGGAGCCATTTAAACCACATGACTGTGGAATGTAAACATTAGCACCTATGATATTTTTGGCACTACGAATTGAAATGGAGAAGAGAGAGAGAGAGAGATCGTGTGGATTTTAGGGTACACAATTATTAAATGATTCTAATATTAAGGGATGTGGTACATGTCTCGCTCTGCAGACCATAATACAGACGCGACATAAGCTTATACATGCATGCACTCACTAATGACACTGTTTATACCAGAATTCTTTCAAAACACCCCTAATGAAAAGCATGAAGTGCAATAAGAGACATCTTATCTTCAAACCCTATTAAAATTTGCGCAAAAATTTCCCATAGTTTGAAGTTGGAAGTACGATAGATACTGTCACAACGGAGACTTTATACAATGAAATTTTTAATGGAAGAGTTAGCGTATCGAACAGCAGAAGGTCACGTGAGAAAGGTGATTATAATATCAATCGTTGATGCTCGGTGACCGGTTAATTTGGTAGCTATCTCGATCCCAGTTTGGGGACATTTTTTTAAAAATTAGATATGAGCCGCAACTTTGCCAACATTGTCCTTTGGATATGTATAAGTTTAAGTTAAAATACACATTCTGTGCAAATAAGAAAAATGGCCAAGTTGCGGCTCGATGTAAACAAAGTCGTTGAAAACTGGTATGCATATGAATAACAATAGAAATGAGACAAAACTGTGAGACCCCCGTCTCAAAAGCTAGTGTCGCTCGGCATTATTTAATACTTTCATGTAATATAATATACCAAAACCTGCTCTTTAGATATTGTTTAATACCTATAAAAGATAAATTTAATGAACTGTGGAATTTTATTTTGCGCAAAACATCGGGATCCAACTCTCATTGCTTAAGTGCAGTCATTCTTTACCCTTTGTTCATTATATTACACATCAAGTTACATGTAACATATTATGTACTTTGTGCATAAACAAAGATTTTGTTTTCACTCTTTGTTCAAATATCAAATTGATTTTATGTAGATTTTTATGTTGTTTTTTAATAATTATCATTCACTTAATAGTCATCTTTTGCATTTGAAATCCTCTTAACTCTTTGTGACGAAAAAGGTAAATATAATGAACAGCCATCGATAACGTACAAAAATACCAATACTTGATTATAGGCCGTTGTTGTGTTTTTGCTTTAGATCATTAATAAGTTACACTCTTTGGCCTACAATGAATGAACAATCACGTGAAATGTTTTCATTGTTGAAATAAACTGACACGCAAAAGAAATGCAACAAACAGAAATCTACACGATTTTCTTTCTTAATTTTATGATTTTTAAAAGTAAATACAGAAGGTAAAAGCATCAGCGATTTGATAAAAATATCTTTTAACTTCAGAAAGTGACAAAACACATAACTGTTAACTCCCTTCCCCTTTTGGCCATTCAATCATTACATTGTGCAAGACAGCTAAGCCAAACAATTGTAGATTGAATTTTACGATGTATTGTATTTATTAATGTCGATATGTGAGAGAAAGAAATATTCTTTGGCATATTTAAGAGCATTTTTAGATGGTAAGGTCATTTTTTCTCTCACAATAACTATTTACATTATAAGTTATCCAAACAGGCATCCATTTATCTAGTGCAGTGTAGTAGTCCTAAAAAATGACTTCCTTTCAAAAACTGAAGAGTTAATATTATTAAGAGGATCTCATTTTTTCATATATTTACTAATTCTAAATTCTTTGTTTCATGCATCCACCATAATTGATAATGTTCTCATTGTATGCAAAAATAAGCTGTTTCCTTTGAAATTTAATTTTATAAACAAGTGAACAATAAAAAGACAAAAATCTGTTATACAGAACCAAGCAATGATTGATGTAAATTCGAATCCATTCTTCTTTATTTACAATATATCGATATATAATTATAGGAACTAGTTTGAAGGGACTTTCCATTGTGGATTTACGTGACAGCTGTAGAACTTGGTCTTGTTGGAATGCCATTTGCCATAATCATCTTTAAGAAATGGTATACTCATGAAAATAAGAGCTTGATTTTTTTCTACTATTATGTAGGAAAATTAAAGCGATATATTTTTATACCGTAAAGAAAGGACAAGATACGCTTAGATCCCTTTTCTAGCTGCCCCTTGCATGGTGTGTCTTTTAAATTGATGCAACAGTTTATATACATTATAGAATTCGTGGTCACCTCTGCCACAAAAAAATTATTGGTTATGGGAGTCACAGATGGTAACATGAAGGTCAGAGAAAAAAATTATTAATATTCGAATGTTCTCATTTGTCGCATATCCGCGATGATTTTCTTTGATCTTTCTGTGGTGATATATCCCATATCACATATGCGATAATACTTTCCACGCCCCTTCATATATCACTGCAGGAGGCAGAAATCAGGTCATGAGAAAAAAAAAACTGATTTTATTTCACAAGTTCATAACCGCAGAAAAATGAACATGTATAGCTATTTCTTACTTAGCCTTTAACTAAATTAAAATACATGTATTTAACTCGGTTGAAAGTTCCCAGTCGTTCAAAAGATTAATCCATTTTGAAATTTTGAAAGTTACGGTAAAATCTCCAAACTTTTTGTCGTTAAACTCCTTGCTATTTGTTTCTGTGATTTCATATATGTCGAGTGCCTGGCTCAAAAATAAATTGTCAAAATCTTCAAACTCAGTTAAAAACTCAAAGTCAAATTCAGTAAGAATGTCCGACATGTTGGAGAGCTAGCTTGAAATGAATCTCTTTTTTTATTTATTATTGAATGTTGACACTCTCAGTGAAATTTACGTCATCAGACATGCGACAAGTTGCTGACATCATAGATGCCTCGTACTATTGGTTATATCGTTTTCATGGGGCGTGGAAATCTCGGGCGCTCCGCGCCCTCGATTTCTTCGCCCCATGAAAACGATATAATCAATACTACTCGGCTTCTATGGTGTAACCTATATTTGTAATGCAAATTTTCATAAGTTTTTACAGCACATTTTGTTTAGGAAAATATGGAGCACTGTAAGCTTCCCTTTCTATTAAACATGTATATTCCGTACACTAGCTAGTATCAGAAGAATTTTATGTAAAATATTCTTAGAAAAGTAAGCTAGTGCTCTAAATTTCCAGCAGATAAAATTATCTAAAATCTAATGAAATTACACCCTACATGTACATTAAGGATTTTAAGAAAAATGTCTTACTCTTGTATCCTCTTGTGACCATGTAAGCTTTGAATCAGAAAAAGTGCTAGTTTTAAAACAAACATCATTTGAAGTTCTGAACTACAAACGATCACAATTAAAAACTGTTTTGATTTTTACCACAAATAAGGGCCAAAAATCGGCCTTAACCATACCATGTCATTTCTTACCTCACTATAATAATGAAATATTTTTAAGGTTTTTAAAATATCTATTTTTATTACTGTAAACGTACTTTCTCCACGTGGTCATAACACCAATTCTATCCACACGTAGAAAATTAGTGGATTTCTAAATTCTCATGTTATGCGTTACGTACATGCACATGCAACGCAAAAATCGCGCGGAAAATAGTACTTTTACAGCATAAAGTCCTATTCATCATTGTCAAAGGAAATATTCTTACATGTAATTAGAAGATTACACAGTTTCTTTTGGAGTATATTTTAATCTTTGGAATTTGAAAATTATTATAAAGAGATAAATGAATATAAAAAAACATGAATAACATGAACATATAGATGGTTTACATTCACGTTGCTGTTTTTAATCATGATCATTCATTAAAAAGAATAGCTCATCGAATTGCATACTATATGAATAGTAGAAATGTATGATTATATATTTACATTCACTGTAATTTTTTTTACTAAGCCAACAGTGAAATTGATCTGAAAACCATTTTTGTGTATACTCACGTGTAGAAATATACACGGAGAAACGTGCGTTAACGTGACTTCACAATAAGTCTACAGCGACGTTAGTAAAAGTATAACGATATAGGGCAGAGAGAAATTCAAATATTGAGTATATTTTTGGTGCTTCTTAACATGAAAAATGTAAATATAAGGAATGTTTTTAAGTTTAGTGTGAATTATTGGTTTGTGAATCACACAGACTTGCACGTAGGCATATTTTTCATGAAGCGCTAGCGCGCTTCATGAAATATGCCTACGTGACAAGTCTGTGTGATTCACACACCAATAACTCACACAAAACTTAAAACCATTCCTTAATTCACAGCGTATAACGGATAACGATAAACAATTTTTGTATTCTTTGCGAGCATTTGTAATTTGCAAAAAAAAAAAATAAATGGGTTAAATTTTCATTTATTTGTACAGACTACAAAGGAAACAATCAAAACACTGACATTCGTTAAAACCGGATTTCGCATAGACAAATCAATGGTACAGATTTCAGCAAAACGTTGCCAAAGTGAAAATAATATACATATAATTCTTAGAATTACACATTCTTTTTTAAAAATATATAAAATTCCTAAGCATAAAAATATACAGCTTCAATTTTTTTTTCACAGCTTTTCAGTACACCAACCAAGTATTTACTTCCATGCCAATCGTGCTGACAAAAATGCTTCTGAACAAATTGACTACGACGCTCTACAGAGAAAAGGAGAAAATAAACTGATTGAAACTGAGTGTTCATAAAAATACAAAAGACCCTCCGAATGTTTATACTGAAATATGTGGTTAATCAGAAGGTTATTTACATCCAATTTATGTCAAGAGACACCAACCAACAATCATATTTCCACTGTGCTAAAGTAGACAACTGCAAAGTTAAGAAATTAATGCAGAAAGTACTAAAAATATAACTATCCAGCTATTAGTATTTATACTACAGTTTGCATTGTTTCATAAGAGTATCTACATTGTAAACCATAGGTTGTCGAATATTGTCAAACACAATTTCCGTATCATAACACTTTATACTGAAAGATATTAACTGCAAACGTTTCTCTGTTATATGACAAATGTCAAATGAATCATTTTCAATCAAGAAAAAATTAAAGCTGACCTTGATTGTTTGTCAGTTTATCAAATCCTTCAAAGAATTCATGCTACTCTGGTTAAATGCATACCCAAGTCCCTTAATAGTAAGTTTTAAACTGTAATGTTTGTTAGCCGTGTGTATTTAAATGAAATATACTCCAAGGAATGTAATCTGCATTTGTCGTGAAATAACTGTATGTAAAAATAATTTAAAATCCTGTGTTTATGACAGAATTATTCTTTTTAAATGACAGCATTGAGTTTTATTCTCTTAAATGCCAACATGGTCATTTATGTGATTGCTTCTGCTTGCTGGAGCTTGCTGTGTAAGGTTGTTTTAATTGGGTAAACGTTACCTAGAGAAGCATAGGAGCATAACAATACTACAGAAAGAATTTGAATGTTTGCCATAAAGGTAAATAAATTTATATTATCGTTATTGGAAATGAACTCTTAATTAAAAGTTATGAAAATTATTAATTTTTTAATGATTTTTCCACAGATTTTTGTCGGAAGAACATTTTCGATTTTCTCTAAAGCAAACTTATAGTCAATATTTTCCTACCGCAAATTCCTTTTTAATTTGACTCCATCATTCAAAATTATTAATTTAAGTCAAGTTGAATTCTTCCCGCGAAAAAGACCTCTCAAAAGTGCGATTATACGTGTAAATTCAGTCAACCATCGTTGATGTTGCGTCTTCATATGAATAAGTTCTCGAGAGAGACATTCAACAACAAACAACCACATGTAGCTGGCCATACATATAAAAATACTGTAGATATGAAAATGCAACAGAACACACTTTTGATCATTAGATTTTTTCTTTTAAAATAAAGTTTGTGGAGACTATTTATTTGCTTGGAATGTACCTACTTTTAAAAAGCAACTCACGAAATTTAATATTTACTTTGAAAATAGACTCATTGTCAAAATACAGCTTACTGCATTTCAGTGATGAAGAAAAATCATTGACATGGTCAGTTTTACCTGTACAGCTTATTGATCTAAAAAAGTAAAGCTCAATTTTAGAGGAAAAATAAGGCACAATTATATAATTATTGGCTACAAAAAACGTTATAATATTTGATACCCCTAGGTACGCTGGTCACATGATCTAATTGACATTACTTCCTGTAGCGTTGAGAATATTGCATTTTCAATTAAAATAACTTCCAGGTTAAATTTTACACCTTCTTAGTTAGCAATTATAAATCCATTACTTCATTATTTTAATCGTTTAAAGTCTGTTTTTAACTAGCGCAGTTCCTGTTCGATGAAGGAGAACAATTAATGTATTTTTTCCGATCTTGAATGTTAAAGTGTGCCTATGAATATTTACTAACGTTTACATGTGTTATGTACTTCAAAAAATATAATTACAACATATGGTTGTCTTTGATAAATACCGATATTAATATCTCTTATTAAGATTATATAGAACAATAACCAAAATTCATGGAAACTTTGTCTCCCATTTTAAAGTGTTAATAAATATCTTGCACAAATAAGATGTCGCGAAATTAAGTGATTGACAGTAAACTGTCTTGTACTTAAATTAGATTTTAATTAGTTATTCAATACCTTTGAAGGGGGTTTTACAATGCAATGTCTGCAAAAACAATGAGGATTAAATTTTTGAAACCATCTTGTGTTCCATCATCGGAAACCCAACGGTTGATCTCGTCTTTATTACTTATCACCAGTGGGCAATCTCGCTGAAAAATCGTCGTATGTAATTAAATATGCATGGGTCATTTGATTGGCCGCATTACAGAATCGCGATGCGAAACAACGAATCACAGTTCACGTTACGTATGCATGTTCGGCATTGCAAAAAACATGAAAAACTCGTTCCGTAGTTAACACAGCTGATAAATCCACTCACCGGTGCTTTTTGCAGTTAGAAAGAGGTACTCCTTCAAAATATATGATGGATATTAATGTCAGTGACCTGTATGAATTGACTTTCATTGTTTTAATCAAACTTCGCACGTTTTAACGAGCGTCAAAATATTTACCATAAATAGCAAAGTAATGAAACTTATCTTCAAAATTGAAGAGTTCCAACTTTCTGATTGGTTGATGAAAAACAACAAATTAGCATATTTTACAGCGATATTTCAGCGAGTTTGCCCACGGGTGATAAGTAAAGACGAGATCACCCGTGGGTTTCCGACGATGCTTGTGTTCCTCACTTGCTTCTATTTGTTTAAAGGTAGCCAACTATATGTACAGTACTGTTAATTATGCATATATTCTCGTGGGGTCAAATTTTCGTTGTTTGAGAAAAAATTCTTGGTTCGTTGGGAATTTATATCGTTGATGAAGAATTGTTGAGTAGGTATACAAATACATGTACTATTTTACATTTCGGGGTTCACGTGAATTCGTGGGCCTCTTTACACCTAACAAAAAGACGAAAATTAAACCTTTCACAAAAATTTGTGATTTTCACAGTATGTTGATGTCAGGGTCAAGGGGAGTGTTATTATTTTCAAAATATCTTCAAATGAGTTTAAAAACACTGAATAGCTGCACTACCTAAATGAGAGAGGTTACATTTTTCAAGTAACTAACTTCCATTGGTCATGTAACAATATATCGCATACTGTTAAAATTCAACTCCTTAGTCTGTAGAGCGCTCGCCTTGTGATCAAGAAGGTGCGAATTCATTCCACGGCTTATCGGAATTAGATAGAACATAGGAAGCAACTTTTTCTTTTGACAAGAGTTCGATCTGCACTTTCAAGTAAAAATTGCGGATCTTGTAAATGAAATCTCGAGGCTTTTGTCATTGCAGGCGATGGAACGATAAAGATCCTATATGCTCAATGGCCCTTGGTGCTTAGAAACTTAGTATAAAATTGAATCCCTATACGGTATAAGTGACGAGCTCTAGTGCTTGAAAATCACAGTGCTTATACAATAATATTTCTTTATCAGATGCTAGTATGTATGTCCAAAAATCCTTTCCTTAAAGGCCGAGATTTTTAACCGTACGGTTTCATCAGGTAAGGGGAGAGACTAATTTTACATGCGTGGCACCCCTAGGCAGACCGTCAATAAGCGCTTATCCCTGTACACAAACAGTATACACAGGTAGTCCATGGGTATTACCTGTACAGCTTGTTGGCCTACTGTTCATCTTAAAATTATTAGAATTCGACATCGTAAATAAAAAATATCAATATTCATTAATGATAATTGTAAAATTTCGTAATTTCATAATTATATCTAATATCAAACAAGCAGAAATCTCGCAGGCCGACTTCTGTAAAAATCTACGGTATGATGTACGTCACAGCAGCTCAACGACTTTGAGTTCGTTGTAAATAAAATAATTATATAATATGAAATACAGGTATAATTTCAAAAGTAAAGTAAGCAGCCTTGTCTGTCCCTTTCAAAATCTTGAAAACTATTCATAACTAGAGGTACTGTGAGCGATGAGCTCACTAAATGATACCCTACGCCTCCCATATGTTTATAACTAGTGAAAAAGTCCATGTTTTCCTGTGGCCGGGAAACCCAAAAATGTGTGTCGGATCAAAAGGTAAAATAGGAGGTGCACAATGGCAATATGTAATAAAGATTCTGTGAAAGTTGCATCAAATTTGATTCAGTGGTATGAGAGGAGTTGCGGATAAGAGATGGATACCCCCAAAGCGTAACAGACAGACGGACGGACGGACGGACAGACGTACAGACAGACGGAATCAACGATTACTATATACCCTCCCGCTTTTCAAGCGGGGGGTATAATTATCGTACATGTAAATATAGTAACAATTAGAGCTTCGATCAAGGTCAATTAGTATAACAGTTACTTGCCGTTTGTATAAAAAGTCGCGTGGTCCTATTTTTAGCAAATGTTTATTCTTGTATCCAATTGTGAAAATTTCGCGATAACTGATTGTTTTGTAAAGTTTTTGTTTGTTTGTTTGTTTATTCAGGAAATGGCACAAGTCATATATGAAACATAAGATAGAAACATTAGAACATAATTGGCACATGGAATCCAAAGAAATCATAAGATTTCGTAAAAAATACAATTGTAATACTAGAGGTACTGTGAGCGATGAGCTCACTAAATGATACCCCCCGCCATTCATATGGTTATAACTGGTGAAAAAGTCCATGTTTTCCTGTGGCCGGGAAACCCAAAATATGTGTCGGATCAAAAAGTAAAATAGGAGGTGCACAATTGCAATATGTAATAAAGATTCTGTGAAAGTTGCATCAAATTTGATTCAGTGGTATGAGAGGAGTTGCGGATAAGAGATGGGTACCCCAAAGCGTAACAGACGGACGGACAGACAGACGGACGGACGGACGGACGTACAGACGGACGGACACACATTTGGTTATATATTGGGTACATCAAGTCCAAGTCCTATTGGATACTGCTTATTGGATACAAAAAAAGTGTACACACGAGAGAGCATTATTTGGGTATTTACTGTTCAGATCTTATTGGATATTAATCCTCGTGTCCTTATTTTATTGGGTTTTTTCTAATTGTTTTTTATTCATTTTAAATTTATTATATATTTAATATTTGCTGGTAAATTCAGACAAGACTGAAAACCTTTGGTTTTGAACCCATATTTTTGTCAATTTCTGTGATATAGCTCTTTTATTGTAACACCTAACTAATTTGTTCTTAGCAATAAGGATGTACACCTGTATATTAATTTCAAAATATCTAATATTAAAATATATGAATACCTAAGTGCAAAAATACTGAATTGTGAAAACACAACTCAACACATCTCAGACTCTGTTCAACCTTTCTTGAATAACAAAATTAAGTATTTAGGGAGAAACCTTTTTGAGTCATGACCAATTAATAATAAGCAAATGTCCATTACATGTTGGGACAGAATGAAGGTATCCAACAGGCATTGGACAGGTGTATTTTGACAAGGGATTACCTGTTGAACATGTGTACATGTATTTATTTGGGTTTCTTGAAGGGATAAAACTACCCAACAGGTAACAAACTCCTCTTGGAACATGTCACCTAATAGTAATGGACATTGTCCAATTCTATTTGGGTTTCTTGAATTGTTTCTTCAAAATGCAATCCAACAGGTAATGGACACCTGTCCAACTCCTCTTGGATATCTACATCCCACCCAACAGGTAATGGACACTTGTCCAATTCTTGGGTTTCTTAAATTGCATCATCAAAATACAACCCAACAGGTAATGGAACCTGTCCAACTCCTCTTGGATATCTACATCCCACCCAACAGGTAATGGACACTTGTCCAATTCTTCTTGGGTTTCTTGAATTGTTTCATCAGAATACCACCCAACAGGTAATGGACATCCGTCCAACTCCTCTTGGATATCTACATCCCACCCAACAGGCAATGGACACTTGTCTAATTCTTGGGTTTTTTGAATTTCCTCATAAAATACAACCCAACAGGTCATGGACACCTGTCCAACTCCTCTTGGATATCTACATCCCACCCAACAGGTAATGGACACTTGTCCAATTCTTCTTGGGTTTCTTGAATTGTTTCATCAGAATACCACCCAACAGGTAATGGACATCTGTCCAACTCCTCTTGGATATCTATATCTCACCCAACAGGTAATGGACACTTGTCTAATTTTGGGGTTTCTTGAATTGCATCATCAAAATACAACCCAACAGGTAATTGACACCTGTCCAACTCCTCTTGGATATCTACATCCCACCCAACAGGTAATGGACACTTGTCCAATTCTTCTTGGGTTTCTTGAATTGTTTCATCAGAATACCACCCAACAGGTAATGGACATCTGTCCAACTCCTCTTGGATATCTACATCCCACCCAACAGGTAATGGACACTTGTCCAATTCTTCTTGGGTTTCTTGAATTGTTTCATCAGAATACCACCCAACAGGTAATGGACACCTTTTCAACTCCTCTTGGATATCTACATCCCACCCAACAGGTAATGGACACTTGTCTAATTTTGGGGTTTCTTGAATTGCATCATCAAAATACAACCCTACAGGTAATGGACATCCTGTCCAACTCCTCTTGGATATCTACATCTCACCCAACAGGTAATTGACACTTGTCCAATTCTTCTTGGGTTTCTTGAATTGTCTCATCAGAATACCATCCAACAGGTAATGGACATCCGTCCAACTCCTCTTGGATATCTACATCCCACCCAACAGGCAATGGACACATGTCTGATTCTTGGGTTTCTTGAGAATCCCCTCATCAGAATACTACCCAATATGTTATGGACACCTGTCCAATTCCTCTTGGATATCTTCATCCCTTCAATAGTATATAAACTAAAAGGTATTGGACATTCTTCTTGGGTTACTCAAATTTTTTTTTTCATAAGAAAGAAAACCCAATAGGTATTGGACACTGGTTCAACTCTTCTTGGATATTACATTCCAACATTAGAAAAAAACCCAACAGGTGATGTTTACCTGTCCAATTCTTCTTGGGTTACTTATACCCTTCATTAAAATTGTCAAATTTGTCTTGGATATTTATATTCTTGCATTAGATTGCAAACCCAATAAGTATGACATTTACCTTCCCTAGTTGAATTCAAATTTATCTGCATAAGCATACATAAATCCAAAACATATTTAATACTTTAATTCTAACATTCCACATCTCATTCAGTGTACACTTTAAAATGATAGGAAATATATAAGCATTTTGTGCCTAAACTATTTGGCTTTTAAAAAAATTTATAACCATGTTTGGAAAATTTAAATTCAAATATTGGAACTTGGAGCAAGTCATTACAGGTAGAGCAAGATGCTGAAAACCATATTGATAAATAGATAAAACCCTTGATAAAATATTTGCCTTCATTTGCTAAGATTGTGTTGTATTATATGGAAAATTTCTATAATCCTGTTTATTACAGATACATGCACAATGCATATTTTCCCTGTAAATAATAAAAATACTTCTGAGATGTAAAAGAATGGATTAAATAGTCACCGATGTTAAAAGATATTACATGATCTCATTAATCTGGTTTGGAAATCACAAACTTAATTTTGAAACCGATAAAACAGTGTCGCACCAGAAAACTCAGTTACAAGTACAATGAATGAATTTGTTGTATCAAAACTTTAAAATAATTGATGCACTATGTCCAAATCTTTTCGACAAATCGGGATAAAGATATTAAATCAAATCATCACTGTTATAAGTCTTAGAGCTAGAGAAAAGTCATTATATGCCCAAATTTTACATGCAAGACTTTGATCCTACATTTCAATAAATGTCAAAATGGTTTTATTTTTGTTTCTGTTCAATACTTTCTTCTTCAGGGTCTCTCATGGCCTATACTGTATGATACCTCCATTGACCCTGCTCTTTTATATTGCCATATGTTTATCCAGTAGCAGTGGTTATGTTCAGGCAGTCTTTGAAATATTCCTCATTTCATGCATCTCCTTCAGTTCTGCCTCTGTACATTTTATTCATTCTGCAATTAGATAAAGGCATTTCTTTGTCGTATAAAACATGTTTTTCTTGACTTCAGTAAGATCACCCTTTATGTTGATCAAACCCAACCAAGAAGTAGAAGTATATTTCTTATTCAGAAATATGTATTGATAAATAAAATGGAAGAAAAACTAAATTCTATCAACTCTTTTTTGTTTCTTCTATGTCTAACTGCATCTTCATCCTACCCCCCATCTGCCATAATTTTATCAAAATGGAATCATCATTCAACACACAAAACTATGTTGCATATTAATTAGACAGTATGTTAGTTTCTGATTGTTAAGAAGGAGATTTTAAAAAGATTTTACACCTATTCCTTGCAAATTTTAGACTTCTAATGTAACACTATCAGTACATTAGGGGTACATAATCTTCAAAAACATCTCTATACTTATTACTTAATGATAAAGCTTTCACATTAGAATTGTTTTTAGCCCAATGGCTCTTCTAAAGAGGATTTAAAATTGACCCAAACCTTACTAACTGCTTTGAAATTATATTGACAGGGACAGAGACACACTTGACATTCCATCCCCCCTTCCTGGGGTATGCTTTGCACAAAATTTAAGTAAAATTGACTAAGCTGGATAGAAGTCGAAAATATGAAAAATTACAGTCAAACAGATTATGAATAACTTTCAGCACATCAGACATGAAGTAGTGATCCTTAAATAAAATACACCTACAAGATGAAGCTGTTTTATTCCTTTGAAGTGATATCTAGTATTGTTTCTTTTCCTGTATGCCACCTCTATTAGAACAAAATGTTATACATGTATTAAGATAACCTATGACCGTATAGTACCCCAGTATTTACTTTACAATTAATTAAGTTCTGGAACCAACCCTCAGATGCCCTTAAAACAAATGATTCTAAACTGGCAAAGGTAAAGGGCATCTGAAGAATTTAAAATAAAATGATAGTACAAACAAGCAAACAGTGTGCTTGAAAATGATGGCAAACACTAGAAAAAATACTAAGGTACTTTCTCAAACTTAACATGAATACTAAAGAGGTTTTATGTAGCTCTACTGCACATACCAAAAGCTTTCCTGCAGTTAAAGGTTGGTTGCCTAGTAGTTATGTAGTATGTACATGTACAAGTTTTTCCCTCTATCTCTTCTAATTTAAGAAGCGAAAATGTCTCTAAAAATCTTATGGTAGGCATGAAGTATTCCTGGCCCCAAAACCATAAACTGAGAACAGACTTACGTAAATATTTCAAATTGATATAACTTTGGAAATAATTTCGATAACAAAATAAAACTTTCAACATATGTTTGAATTGGAAGTATTTTACACAGTTGCAAATTTATAAGCTAATACATCCAATGGAACTGAAGATTAAAAATTAAAATTTTGACTTAAGTCTATTCTCTGTTTATGGTTTGGGGCCTGTTCATTTTACTGATTACGTACAATTGTCCTATTTCTGAGGGTCATCTTCTGATGAGTGTGTTCTCTGCAATGTTCACAATTTAAGTTACTGTTTGACCTGTTACATATTAAAAATCCTCAATGAACATGATTATGGTTTTAATGTCCATTGTAATTATTGATTACTTTTATAAAAAAAAAATCTAAACCAATTTATTGTAACATAATACTTAGGAAAATATTTATGTAATATCAATGGAAAAAAGGAATCATTATCTCCAGTTATCCTAAAATCACAAGTAAGCATTAATCATATAAATTCACATACGTAAACCCATTAGCTTTTTGTGCTGTTAAATCATAGTCATCGCTGTGCAATAAAGGAAATCAAGTACTAATCCACAGCTTGGTGGCAATAAAGTTACTATCCCCGAGTAAAAAGTGACAAGCCAAAATATAGAGGCAAAAATTAAAAAGTAACATTGAAAAAAAGTTCATCGTGAAAAAAGTCAGGGTATTAACTACAGATGATTCTTTTTCAAATTAAAGTTTAATTTAATTTTCGCTAGTAAAATTTAATCATATATAAATTAATGATTTAAAAAAATGAAAAAAAGATTTTAAATATTCCTTTTCTGGTCATTCACTAGTTCGTCTAATTAAAACGAAGCAAAAATCATTTTGTTTTCATCTTGAATCATTTAAAGCCATACATGGCGTATGTACAATGAAAATTATTAGACTAAAATTATGACAACTTATTATTTGTATCATTACTTTATATAAACATGATAAAGATAGAAATTTTCCGTTAATTACAAAATCTAAGTCAATTGCGTTATAAAGATATCAAAATTTAATTTGGATTCTCGGAATTTTCTCCGACTTGGAAGAAAATACAAAAGATTTAAATAACACATTACAGAGAAGATAAAATCGTATTATTAGATAAAACGAGGTGTTCTCCGTGCTCCGAATTGTATGAAAAGCTTTAATTTAAATGTATTAACTATATTTCTTTACTTAATTTTGTATTTTTCAAAAATATATTTTTTGATCAGTTACGCCATACCCATGGCTTTAAAAAAAACGCTACATAATTGCATGACACTTATCATTGAGCTGATTGAGTGAATGTATATAATTTAATAATGAGATATCTGTGAGGCATATATGTACAAGCAAATATTGCTATAATAAACAAAGGAAAAGGGGAATTCAAATTAGGAAATAAAAGATCGTTTTTAAGTAAATCAGTCTTGTAGTACTGCAAAATGGATGCAGTTATGGAGATTTATGGATTATATGAGTATGCTGTCTGGAATATTTCCATATTAGGGAATTTAATAGCAAAAAAGAGTGAAAATACCAGTGTTGCTTTTCATGTATTACATGTGTATTTTAAAATTCCTAATAGCCCAAGGGGATTCCTCAGTGCAGAAAACCACTAGCCCCATCCTCAAAAATGGAAGCCCCAGGTGTAGCGCGATGCTAATTACACACCCATCATGTGAAATAGTTATAGTAGCCCTATATCAATTTCAGTATTGTTTTAAATTAATTAAAACAAATGACAAAAACAATAATTAAAGAAAAATCAAAATAAGGCAAACACTCATTCAAAATCAAAGACAGAAAGAAGCAGTTTTGACTGAAAGTTTTTCAGTAATACAATGGATCTCTTAAGTTACATATCAGATGAGATAAACTTACATACAATTATTTAGTTGTTGTCAATTATCCCATTTACGAGGGTTGATCCATAAGTAATGTCACAACTTTGATAAAATTGCTAAAAGTCGACGTAAAAAAACAAAATTACACATGATGAAAGCTTTATTTATTTCAAATTAAACCTGAAAAATTCAAAAGAATATGACGTATAAATATCGGATTTTAAACAATGTGCACTTATGGTAGTCGCAGCACCTAAATTTAACGTCATTTGACGGATACACGCCCTCATATTAGTAAGCGTGTCCCCTTTGTTTCATTAAAACATTTGTGATTCGCAAACACTTTCACCAATATCACTTTCTTTATGAATTCGTGGTACTATATACACTCACTCTTTTTATAATTTAGCCCTCCTTTAAACATTTTTGAACAGTAGCATAAGACAAACTTGAAAATTCACGTCACTCTATCCGTCTGTCTTTTTTGACAACGTCAGACACCATTGAATGTTTCCGGCTGATCTCGTAATTTTCGGTCTTCTTGTCCTCTGATGATCATTCAATGACCCAATACCCGCCCAAAATTTCTGAAACTATCTATAAAGAAATCTCTTATTTGCATTCTTTATTCTGTGAGTCTGATTAATAAATGTAACTGTCGCGTGTGATGATTCCTATATTTTGAAGCAAAAATGAGTAGTCGAGCTGTTTTTTTCTCATTTCGACAATCCCTTTGTTCAATTCAACAGAGTAAAACAACAATGTTTATGATCAAAAATACTAATACCGAAATTTAATTTCAATTAAAGACTAGAAAATGACGTGTCTTTTAAAAAATTGGGAAATCAGGTGCTTTTTTCGAATTTTTTAATGTGTTTGTCTTTTTCATTTTAAGAAAAAATACACTTTAAAACGTGACGTTCAGTTGTGAGGCGGCAACACCCCCTATGCTCTATGTTTCAAACATCTATAAAACAAATTCAAATAGACATCATTCAATGAAAATTTTAATGTTAATTAAATTTGTATTTGTGCATCTTTTGGTATGTTGTATTTGATAATATGACGCCAAATATGAAAGATATGGACACTGTGACATTATTTTTGGATCAACCCTCGTATCATCATCTCAGCTCACTTTGCGATTGTAATACTGTCTATAAATGAACCGATAATTTACAGCTGATTTATGAACGCACGATTGTTAAAATTTTCATTTCCCTTTCCAATATACATTGTCAGAACATACTTAGTTGGTTATGATATAAAATTAAATAATAAACACTTTCGATTTATTAAAGATTATCTAACAATATACGATCAATTACTAAATACTTCTCCCCCTCAAGAGAGTTAAAAAGACAGAGAAAATTCAAAATACAAACAAGTGCAACCTAGGATTAATTGTTCCGATATATCTATTTTAATTTTGTGCACAATTGTTTTCAAAATTACATTAAAATCTATTTTCCTTAAACAAGAACCCAGCAATGGATAAATATTAATCGAATAAACTTACCTTTTCTCTTGTCAATCAGAAAATCTTGTTGACATTAAGTGTTTCTTAGTAGCCATATTTTTTTCCATGAAAACAAACGTTGTTATGATCAGAATCAACGGAAGTTGATTTTCGGAACTCTCGAGAATTTACAGTTCCGAATGTAAAACTGAAACAACAAAACACGGTGTGTCCGTGAAAGCAACTTTTTTGGACACTTTTTTGGACAAATCGTCGTGTCCAAGTTTTGTTGGGTACTAACCTGCAAATACCCAATTAGGGTGTTTTAAACATATTCAGCGACACTTCTTATTGGGTATACCCAATAAGCAAAAAGTACCCAATAAGTACAATCTTGGTGTGAAAAATACCCAATAAATGCACTCTCGTAAACACGGACTGACAGACAGACGGACGCCGGACAAAATGTGATCAGAAAAGCTCACTTGAGCCTTTGGCTTAAGTGATTTAATAATAGTCAAGCAACTTACTTTCTAAAATACCTCCTGGAAGATTTACTCTGCAAATGAAATAAAGTCTGTATGATATATACTAAACTCAAAACTTAAAACATAGTAAATACTATTATAAATATACATTTATTAGCAAAGATGTTTAAACAGTGACCTACTTTTGTATTGTCGTTGTCTCCATCGCTGTGGAAGGTGTTGCAGTATGTGCTGTTGAACTTTGTGATCTGGTTGTTGTCTGCGATTCGATACTCTTTGTTGTTGCTGATGATGCTACAGTTGTTATCAGGGATGATGAAATTGTGGTCGATGATTTTGAAGATGTTTGTACTGTAGTTATCGTTTCTTTTGTTGTTGTTAATGGTGCTTGTGTTGTTTTGGATGATACCGAGGTTGTTTGTTCAGTAGTTGTAAGCTTTACTGTTGTTCTACACGGGTTTTGGTACCTTTGTGTTGTTGGTTCCTCTGATGGCGTCGTTATTGCTGGTCCATTGTAACATGTTCCACAGCAGACATCGGGGTTGTTTGGACAGTGTATTGATAAGCAGCCAGAAGTTCTGTCTCCATACTCACATCCTTAAAGCAACATTTAAAAGCAATTGATTACTTGGTCACAACTATGACGAATATTGCTTACAAAGATGACAGAAGAAGTGTTCAAGGAATGATCAATTCTGAATACAAGACAATTTTTATGACAAACTTCCTTCCAGAACAAATCTCAGATGCATACGTAAGTATATCATTTATTGTCTTATTTAAAACCATAACCTTTAGCTTCAAATCAATTTGAATGCGGCTACTAATTAAATGGACAACATATTTCACATGTGATTAAAATAGTTCTCTTTCATAATCATTTATAAGTTGTATCACGTCTTTAAGTACCTCTTGCATAAAAATATGAACCATTTCCAAACCTGTTATTCCGGTATAGAAGTTTTGACACTGTCGGCAACATTGCGTGTTTATGTCGTAGCAAAGGAAAGGGTATTTCTTTATGTCTTCAAAGGAACAGGTTACATTATTTCCATTGAACTCGATGACTTTGCCTTCTCTATCTCCATACAAACACGATTCTGAAAGGGGAAAAAGACACAGGGTTATTGGAATAATGGCGTTTTGTTATTTTGCTTAACCAACCTCTTAGACAGCAGTCAGCAGTTTAGGGCATTTTGTATATGTTTTTGAATCTTATGATGCTTATAAGGGGGTCAACTTCAAATACATACCTTGTGAAAGATCACAGTGTTTGAATTCCTTAATCTAGTCTGGTTGACCCCTTTTTTCCTATGTACATCATGTTACATTGTCATAGATCATTATATGCTGTTTGGGGTCAGATTGTGCAATACCTTAAGATGTGTAATATTTGAGTCCCCTTTTCTGACCTCCATTTTGTTAACTGTGTTTTACTTCTTTCGTCATTTAGTTTAATAAATGACATTTTCACTTCTACATGATATTATTTTGTTTCTGTCGGTTTTTGCCAAAAACAAGCTCAGTTTGGCAGGAGAACTCAGGAACATATAGTTCAATAATTGGCAATACACATGTATACTACTGTATCTTTCTTGCCAGATCCGTTCAGGAGAATGTTTTAATAACTCTCCCCCTACAGTATATTTTAAATAAAAGGTTTTTGCTACCCTTAAACTACATCAAAACAACATTGCATGGATTTTTGTCGTTAGCTGAACCCCATACAGCGAGAATCAACCATTCTCTGATCGAAATGCAAGTTAACTTATGAAGAATTTCATTGAATTCGCAAAAAATCTATGTTCTATCAAATCATTAATCTAAAATTATATAGAAATATAAATTGTTAACATTGCAACTGTGTCTAAATCCCCTCACCATAACCATTGAAAGGTTGGTGCCATGGCTGTCAATTTCACTTATGAATCCCTTGTGATAACACCTTTCCCAAAGTACTTTCATTCTCCCAATAGAGGTTCATCTCGGAGATTGCCCTACTTTTGAAAAAAAATAATCTTTCCAAAAATTCCTGTCATATTTTACAAGCGAATTTCTTGTGACAAGACCTTTCTTTGGGTACCAACAATTTCATTCCTTGATCTTGGTTGGGGTTTAACTTGCATTTATAAAATTTTAATCTAACCTTCGCCATGATCTATAATTGGGGGCGTCAGTTTTTCACAAAATTATCTTGTCAGCAAATACAGTTTATCATTGAGTCAAATGCTGACTGACGTTTTTCATACTAATTGTTAGTCCATTATTTATACACTGAACTGACGACGGATTTTTTCGTTATTTTCCGATCATGACAAGGAGCACACGGCGGTTGTGACCGGTCAGCAGGGGATGCTTACTCCTCCATGGCACCTAGCTGATCCCACCTCCGATGTTTTGGAGGTCCGTGTTTGCTCTGCTCCTATTTTGTATTGTTTTACGGAGTTTGATGTTGCATACTGTTCGTTATCTCCATATCCTTCTTCTTGCTTTATTTTATGTCGGCTAACTATTGAATGTCTTTCGCTTTGTCCTTCCAGCTTCAATGACACCCCCTTTTCAAAATAGATGATTCATGTTATTGCCAGGCATTAATTTTTTCTAAAACAAACAGAAAATAAATGTCTAATTTTAACATCAAGCTTTGTATTTTTAAACCATGCATGTCACATTGCATTTGGCTAGGATTTCAGAAATGTAAGCAAGAAAAATAACGTGATTTTCTTAACGAGTTTACGTCATTTACTCATTGCATCATACAAAAAACAATTTATATTTTATTAATTGTAGAAATACCTTACCAAGTTGACTAAGCTTGATTTTTTAACGAGAAAGGCAAAAACCAGTGACACATTGTTGAATTGAAAAAAAATGTCATTTCATCATAAAATGACGAATATAAAACTTGTACATACAAATAATGGGGGGCAGAAAAGACTAAAAACGTTGACAAACAAATTTAAGAGTATCTTCACTAAATATTATGCAATCTCCCCCCCCCCCCCCCAAAAAAAAAAGAAAACATAACATAAAATTACATGAGAATCCACTTCTCAACTATAACATTCAAAATACGATCCACCTGTCCACAAAAACGATGGGTTATGTTTTGTCAATACGGCGACTTAGCCAATCTCGTTGTACAAGTACAATATCTACGGTATTATATTCATATATATTCACATTATTCTCCTCTTTGGAGCTAAATTGTCGTACGATCCCAGAAATAGCATAAATTATATTGTATATGTATGAAATAATGTTCCTACGGGCTTCTGTAAAAAAAAAGCCATAATGTATTTAAGTGCAGTTTCATTATTGTAATCAGAAACTTTCTCACCCTGTTTATCGTAACCTTATAATGTCTGGCTATTGTAGGGTAAAGCAAACCCTTAGCTACATGAACCTGGAAGGTTATATTCCTGATTTTCACTCTATACCTTTCTACCGTCGAAAGGATATAATTTCAGGGAAATTATTTAAATAATAAAATACTGTCTTTGGTTGTTAGTACCAGAATTAATGCCACAGATGTCGCTTAAGCGGGTTTGTATTTTTTCTGCAATAGCTGCGACGTTAATTCCCGTACTAACAAACAAAGCCATTTTATTGTTTTATATTGTATACGTATTGTTATATTATGTTGTATGAAACAACAAAGTAAAATTAAATATTGTATTATAGATGAATATGTCATTGTTTGCATAACTGATGGAATAGCCATTATTCAAGATATCTACTTGTTTTCACGTGGTTTGCTTAGTGTCAATGACAATGTTCTTCATTAGAAATAAAGGAAAAAATAATCAGTGGATGTAAATATATAGCAACAGTCAGACTGAGTCTATGATAGAATTCGTCTTACCGTCCCCAGGAGGTGCACATTCATCGCTTTTACACACACCAGCGATACACCACTGAAATAAAAGATTTGTCAATTTACAGGATTCATTTGATATCTAGAAGAAACGGTAAGCGATGTCAATTTCAGTTTTATATGAAGTACATGAAAATTAAGTATTTTATTGCATTGACGGTGTGAATACAGCAGATACTTGGTGTACTTATGTACTTTTTTATTTCCACATTGAAGTCCGTCTCCACCCACGGTTGAGACACACAAACCACTCCCATCAGTCTTTCTACACCATAATTTCGTACAGATGGATGTGAAGTTTTGGTTGTAAAGTCCCTAGACAAAGATTCCAAAAACACAGGCCAACTGAAACTCTTATTCTCGTATTATAGAGTCGTGCATTTTCTGTTATCGATCGATTTATTAGAAATTTTATTCATTTTAAGATGTTATAAAATCAAGTTTTACCTTACAAAATGAAGATACTGAGCCGACAATATGTCGACAATGTGCGTCAGCATCGAATATCTCTCCAGGGAGCGCTGTGTACTGTTTTAGTGCGTCAGGATTGTACTCTGGACTTAAGACCGTCATACAGTTGTTGTTTTCCCTGTTATATTGATTTGATTAGGTAAGATACATTAATTTTGTTGAGTGGTAAATGAATTACAAATAAACATTGCATATTAAACAACCATGCAGAAAATACATTCAAACTAACTTATATTTTAAGGTTGAAACTTGTTCAACAATTTTAAATTTATCAGCGTATTGTATTTTGATTTCGGATAAGCTTGGTTGATCCACATAACTTTTTTTTTTATATTCTGCTTTGATAATTCGTTTATATTTTCTTTTTTCGAGTGTTACTGAATTTAAAGCATTCCCGTCATATATATATCGTTTATTTTCATACCAAAATGTTGATTAATATATTTTTTTTAAAGTTCGGATCATTATTATGTTTTTCATCTTTAAATTAAAAGTGCTTTTTGTGACGAATAAAATTTACGCTACCAGCCATTGGTCTAGGATTTTTTAGGTTCACATTGACTTGGTGATTAGATGCAATCAAATTTTTAATATTTTACAACAAGATCTTATTCAATTCTTTCTTGTGCTTTCTTTTCAGATATTTTAATGAACACGATGAAAGCTATTTTGATCATGATTTAACGTCTAGTTGTTTGCTACTTTTGGACGGTGGGCTGTGAGTGACCTACAAAAGAAAATCTACCTGTTCAATTTGTCGATGAAGGACGTGAAATAATTGGTGGAACATATGGAAAATTTCCAGGGATTTTGATTATCCACCGGAACAGAGGTTGCGGCCATTATATAGGCATCGTTACCACTGCAAGCATTGTTACTTCCGTCATGCTCAGCACTCAATCTGAAAATTAAGAAAAAAAACGCTTTTCTTTTAATTAGCAGTTCATGATAGTATCATTTGTTCACGTTTCTTATCAAATGGAATTTAAGTATAAAAAGTCGTTGTTAAATTCTTTTATCAAAATAGACTATAAATAGACATTAGAGACATTACACCCTTCATTATTTAAGAATGAAAAGCATTTAATTACGTATCAATTTTTTTTTTTTAAATTGATGGCGTATCTTATTTGTTATTTTCAAAGGTGACCCCTTAAAAATCTATTATATCACAATGAAAAATATTAGATTGAATACCCATGTCCTAATTCATGAGCTGCAGTCGTGATAACGTTAAAATCAAAGTGGTCCTCCGCTACGGATACAGACTTGGTCGTGCATACAGCTCCAAGCCAGGCTAACCCTGCCACGTCTGGAGAACCATCCTTAGTAAAGTCGTATCTATCAACAAATAACAGGTAGCCGTTATTAAAGAAACCCTCAATTTTATTACACTCTACTTGTAAATAAAATTAAAAAGCTGCTTTGAAACTGGAGGACAATTATTGAATGTTTTTGCTATTGTACATCTTTAAACTTAATTTGAAGAATGAACGTATGTGTATCTCTCGCCGATTCTAAAGCAGTAATATATTCAATAAAGGTACTTTAGTTATATTTTAAAGGAATTATAAACTCCAATCATACCTTGTAAACATCATTGCGTGATCATTTTGAGGTAACCCGGAAGTTTCCTGTAACCATGACGTCACGGCTGTGAGTGCTACATTAGAGTCAACTTGTGTACCAGACACTGATGAAATTTTGTTATTTTCTGTGAAGGTGGATTTTGAGGCATTCTGTAATAATATGGTACTGTTTATTAGATGAAAATTTTTCAAATCAAAAAGATACATTTTTAGCACAATAAAACAAAAATCTTTCTACCTTTATATGTGTTTCACTGTCATTTTTGTTTATTCCATGTACAGAACAATTTGTCTGATCTGCCATTGGTTCCAAAGAAATTGGTCAGATAAGACAATATTTTAGATCAGAATTTTTTTAAAATTATTATTTTTTTAAAATGGACTTACAGTTTATATAGTCTTAGACAGTATTTCGGAAGCATAACAGTTGGATTAGACAACTTGAAGTTTCACTGTACATTTAAATGGCATATTCAAAACAAAAGTCACTCGACATCTTTATTATTTACCCAAAATTCATATCATAATCCATTTTAAATTTATCTACTGATTAAAAAGTTTATTTTTAAATTCTATCTTGTAAAAAAATTTCTCTTAATATTAAATCAATCAACAGAGAATTTAAAATGAATTATACAAAAATCTATAATTATTTCCTAGAATGACTTACCAATATGCAAAGAGGGATAACTTTCTAGTGGTTATTTTAAGCACATTAATCAAGCAACAATTAAATTAGCAAGACGTCTTCTTTCCGATTTGTACTCACGTCAGCAATGTATATTCCAGAAAACAGAATTGATATTGTATAGGAAGAGGTTTGGATATTTTTGTAACGAACGTCCATCTGGAAAATATTATGTCTTGTTCATTCATGAATACATTGGAAGACTGATTACAAATGAGAAAAGGTTATTTTTTTCGGTATTTTATTATGTCCAAAATTTTTAATTTGATTTGAATATTTTCAACGAAGTTGTAAAATTTCCATTTACCCCATTGATAACAAAAGAGTAGAACTGTCGGATACTTTCTTTCGCCTCTTCATCTTTGGAAGTTACATTTGAGGCTTTGCTTTGTGCATACCAACTATATAATAGAAAAGAAAAATGTCATTTGAATTCTTGTTCTTTGTTCCAGAGGTGAACAGTTGTTATAGAGTGGAATCTTAAAATTTCAAATTAAACACTTTTCATAGGTCAAGGTCTCTTTATATCACGACAATGACAAAAATTAAATAATCAAGAAAAGAAGTAGGTTTAATATAATTTGAAATTAAATTTGATGAAATAAAGTTGGTTACAGTGAAGCCATGAGGATCTTACTACGAATAGATGGAGTAATCGATGATAAAGAACAACTCTATTTTGTAGTGATTTATTTGTCTTCTTCTCCTGTTTATTCTGCTCTTTATACCATGGATACGTCCACCTTGGTCCAACCCTGCTTTTAAAAGTATTCACGTTATTAAATTTTATTTACGGAGATTCTGTTAAAGGAATAGCTTCAATAGCATAAATGAATCTTATTTTTCAAAATTTGGCATTTTAATGAACATTGTATATTTTCATTCATTGCAGGATGTTAGTGACCATGAATCTTAGAAGCAAAGTGTGAATGAAAAATGATATTGTCTCGTACTTAGGGAAGATTTTACTCAAAGCTGCTTGATATTCACATGACAAATGAATGTAGGCAAATCAGAATATCACATCAAAATGATTTTGAACAACCATACCTATAATGGATTCCAAAACTTCATCAAAATCATTACAAACAAAGATACATAGCAGGTTCCAGTGAATGCTCAACCAAGCCTCTACCTCAATTCAACAGTGAGGTATTAACAGTAGTGAAGGAGAAAGTTCAAAAGTACTGTGCAACAATATATTCAAGAAGTGGTGTAATTCAGATGTGGATGCTTAAAAACTCCAAGGAACAATTTAGACAATTTGAAATCACATGGTTTTACCAAAATCAACAACTTTAAAACTTACGACAGCAATATACCCTTCATCACCTGCATACGGAGTTCATATTTCTTAGTTGATTTGATACGCAAGAGTATGCTCTACATATGGAAAATTGTTAAAACGAGGTTCAATATTGACAAAAAAAATGATGAAACAAGAATATCAGAAGTCTTGTTTAAAGTAATCATTTCGTAAGTTCTATGGTCGATACAATGACCTTGTCAGCAAATACAACTTATGATTGAGTCAAATGTAGACTGACGTTTTTCATACTAATTATCAGTCCATTATTTATACACTGAGTTGACGAAGGATTTTTCCATTATTTTCTGATCAGAATAAGGAGCTCACAGGGTTATGACCGGTCAGCAGGGGATGCTCACTCCATGGCACCTGATCCCACCTCTGATGTTTTGGAGGTCCCTGTTTGCTCTACTCCTATTTTTTATTGTTTTATGGACTTTTGATCTTGAAAACAATTCGTTATCTCCATATGTTTTATGCATAATCAAATATGTTTGTAGTAAGACCTTCTCACAAGTGACTGAATACTGTTCCTTTTTCCATATGTTTCATATCAAAAATAAAGTTTACGTTAATATATGATTCAGAAACAAATTAGTCTACAAAACTTAACCAACACGTTTGTTTTTACTCACTTGGTTTCAAAGCATCAGCAAACGATGCATGTGACCTCTCCACTTCTGTGATCTTGTACTTTTTGTCTCTATCGTTGACCTGGAGGCAATCTTCTAATTCAGGTTCCAGTATAAACTCACTTTTTCTGTATAGAAATATCCCTGTCTAAATAACGGACGAAACATTGATAAACTAAATATAGGTCAAATCATAGAAATGTACTAATCTATCATTTACATTGACTCAATTCGCATATTTGAAGTTGATTAGTTATTATTCTATGTTTATATTTTGTTGGTTTTTCATGTTCGTACTTTTAATTACAAGATACATGCAATACCCTGTTTTTAATATTCAACATACCATGCATGAGTAGGAATTATTGGACATAATCATAAAGGATGCTCCATTTCTCACGTCCTGATAGAATCTGACCTCCTATTCAATGGATAAAACCAGTCTTTAAAAGATACCCTTCTAATTTAAAGAGAAATGAGATGTGGTATGACACGCTAGAGAAATGGTTAGTTATTCGATTACAGATTAGCATCAAGTTATCATTAATTTTCATAATGGTGTAATATAATGTAAAAAAAAAATCTCAGTGTCTGTTAAATTCCAGTCATTCTGAATTTAAAATGTCAAGTTTATAATGACAAGAGAAAATATTTCCACAATATTTAGAAAAGAAACACCATCAGTTAGAAAGTACAGGTATTATTTTGATTCTGTATTTACTATATTGGTTGTATGAATTCAAAGTATGAATTCAACGTAAGCAATACTTCATAGTAATGAGTTATGACAAGAAATAGAGGAACAGACGATAACCCAAAAATAATAGCAAATTGCTTTGTCTGTTTGTTTTTTTCAAACTCTCCTCGAGAAAATTTTGGACTCCTATTGTGAATTCACTTGCCAACGTTTGCTGCAAATTTAAAGATGTACTTGGCATTTGTGGCGTTTGAGCATTGAGGTTTCATTTTCGTGCAAGCATCTTCTGTACCATGAAATCTCGCTATATATGGTCTCATTCGAAGGTCCAGTCCCCGCGTTACATCGTGGATTCAAATACTAGTAGCGAAGTTAGGATCAACTCATTATTTTGCGACATACACTGTAAGAGCGGATATTTTAACCACTGCGCCAAAAGGATTGTATCTCGTACATTAGTCTATTACAAATACATATTTGAATTTTGGCATCTATAATAATTTTAAAAGACCTGAGGACCTATATCGTTAATGATAATTAATGCAAACCTTGTTTAGTCTCTTATACCTTTGATTGTTGAATACGTTGAATCTTTACAATTCCTTTTGAATTAGTTGTGTATATAGGTGTATTTGTTTGTAGTTTTTGATTCCAGGTCAGATCAAAGTCTATAAAATCATTACTGATGTTGACGGACAGCGATAAATGCTTGGAACCATTTGTTAATTTTATACCATCATCACTAAGTCCTCTAATCTTCACTATGACATCGTCTAGAAAGAATGAATAAAAGTAATTCTTATGATGAATGATATCATTTTTCTAGATAGAGGGAAGACTTCGTGTTAGTTTGTCTGTTTAAAGTCTTTCGAGAAGTTAGATGCCTTCACTTACTCCATGACACTAGAGCAAACATGAACATATGTGCGAAGCATATGAATTGATGAACTTATCAAATGAATATCAACTTAACTATATTCAAAGTTTTAAAAAAAACCAATTAATTACATACCGACTTTGTTGTTTCCCCTATTTCTAGAATGCGGAAATATTCCAATGGTAAAATCAATTCCTAACATCAAAATCAATACTCGAAGCATTTTACTTTCACTTTGTTGCTTTAGTCTCAGAAAAAAATGAAAAACGTATTTCGTATTTGATCAAATCCTTCCGTCTACAACATATAATTATTGAGTATTTCAGACATTCAGGTTACACAGACCCATTCATAAATTTTGCACAATCATATCATCTGACGATTGGTCGAATTGCAAACAAGTTTGTAATTCAATCTGTTTGAATTATCTTTCATTTTAAAAAAAGTAAAATCCAATTACACGTTCCTGTAGTGTGTGCTTTATATAGAAGAATTGTTATGAGGCATTGTTAATGTTCACTCTTTGTGTCGTTTGAAAAAAAAAAAATCTGCAATGAACAATTTTTAAGGAAACAATCATTTTACTAATAAAAGACAAGATATATTATTTATGAATAATTTTTAATTAAGTTATTTTTATATCTTTAATGTAAATTATAAAAACACAGATTCAGCTAAAACACAATTAATGATCTTAATGAACGTGTTTCTGGTGACAATAGAAAAATATTTAAGTATTTTCCTGATATCATGCACATCTTGGAGAAATTCGTATCAGCCAACCATATGCTGTTTTAATATGTGGCAATAAGCTTTCCATCCTTATTAGGTCTCTGTTGTTTCACAAGAAGATCCTTTGATGAAGATGGAAAAGCGATATTGATGTTTAGCAATTATAGAGGATATGTTGCCATCGTGCACCCGGATTTTCAAAATTAACGACAATGCATAATATGCAAGCTCGCCAAGGGTAGGAATTTCGGACATGTATCATTAATAAAATTTAAAGACTTTTTAATCATATTATTTGAACTCAGACTTTTGTTTAAAGGTATTGCACAAAATTTGTGCACAGTTTTAGATCCTTCATTTCATCTGTAAAAAGGGAGTAACTTTTCAAATTAGTGGCTCAGAGAGGCCAAATTCTTTTAACTATATCTCTTAACCGATTTTACAAACACATAAAAACATTTTTTTCCAAAAAAGCTACTTTATTGTCTAAGTTTAATGAACGTGTTTCTGGTGACAATAGAAAAATATTAAAGTATTTTCCTGATTAGATATCATGCACATATTGGAGAAATTCGTATCAGCCAACCATATGCTGTTTTAGTATGTGGCAATAAGCTTTCCATCCTTATTAGGTCTCTGTTGTTTCACAAGAAGATCCTTTAATGAAGATGGAAAAGCAATATTGATGTTTAACAATTATAGAGGATATGTTGCCATTGTGCACCTGGATTTTCAAAATTAACGACAATGCATAATATGCAAGCTCGCCAAGGGTGGAATTTCGGACATGTATCATTAAAAAAATTTAAATACTTTTTAATAATATTATTTGAACTCAGACTTTTGTTTAAAGGTATTGCACAAAATTTGTGCACAGTTTTAGATCCTTCATTTCATCTGTAAAAAGGGAGTAACTTTTCAAATTAGTGGCTCAGAGAGACCAAATTCTTTTAACTATATCTCTTAACCGATTTTACAAACACATAAAAACATTTTTTTCCAAAAAAGCTACTTTATTGTCTAAGTTTGCTGAACATCGATTTATTGCATGTCTGATTTTAATTTGTTTATTTGACGTTAATTGAATTTGTTTCACTCATACAGAGACGCCATTAATGCCATTGGAGGATTTCACATTTAAACCTATACTCGGCACTTTCGGTCTTTGTGCATTGAGGGACTTATATATGCACCTGCACCTACCTCGATATGAGACCTCGATTTATACGGTTTCACTCGAAGGACCAGTCTCCACGTCCCACAGTTGGATTCACATCCTCTAGAGCAAACACTCTCATCACTTCGCCACTCAGACGACTCTTTCTTTGCAATTAATGTGGACGTTGTTGGTATGTAGTGTTTGATTTTTTAAGATGTATTGTTTTAAGTTTCATGCAATACATTCTGTTGATATTTAATTTACACGTTTTGAACATTAAAAAATACAGCTTTAGATTATCTGAACTGTATTTGTACCCTTTTCTGATATCACACCCAATAAAACAAACACATTAATATAACATTGTTTTATGTATTTATTTACAAATAATTTAAGAAATAAACAATAATGTTGAAAATTTCTCTGGAAAGAAAACTTGGTTGATCAAATCCTGTGAATGTCAAAGGGCTTCACAGAAGATTTGATCACGCACCAACCAAGTTCACTCCAAAGTGAACTTTTTATAATGGTTGAATATTATACCTATATTTCATTTGGGACGAATATTTTACACGAAGGGTTCGCCGTTTCACGTTGCTATGTTGTGACGCCCAATGACCTAGAAGTAAGTTGTTTTGTATTGAAACTTTGTCTCGCTCCAAAATTTCAATATTTATATAGCTGCCAAAACCAGGAAATCTCTTGTTTATTATGAAAGAGCAATAATCGTTAATTCAAAAGTGGTATTATTGTCTGTATCAGTTAACATACCTTCCAAGGTATTTCTGGTAAAAAAAAAAAAAAGGTAAGCACGATTTTAGGCTAATCATATTATTCAAAACATTTTTCACATCGAAGGAAGATCAAATAAATATTTGTTGAATGAAAAACATATATTTCAATTCTTTTATCCTTTTCATCATAATCAATTTAGAAGTTCAGAAAGCAGTTTTACTGTGACAGAAATATGTAGGCAAGATATCATCTCGCCGTGATATTCGATGTTGTTATGACCTCTGATCCCCTAATAAGTTCTTCAATGGGTTCATCTAAGAAAATTATTTGCAAATGTAAATATTTATCTATAACAGATGACTCTGGATTTGTTATACAAAAAGAAATGTTTTGTGTTTTGTACGTGAATCATAACATTACGATATAATATCGGAGGTCTTTTGAAATATATTCCATATTTAAAATGATTTTTAATGCCTTGAAATCAAAAACTGAGGTATACATATCTTGCATTTCGTACTGATCCCTAATATTACAGTCTTCATATATATCCTATAGCAGGATTTGAAAAACCATGGAGTTTGGACTTCGGAACCTTTCTAGGTTCCTGCTTTCGTTTATGATAAATACTGCAGATGCAGATAACAATTAGTAGACTCAGACTGACAGCAGCTGCACCACCGTAGATAAAGTAGGTATGGATCCCTAAAATAAATAAAGATAATAATTATTGGTACGTACGAAAATAGAAAAAAATTAAAAAAAAATAAATAAATAACTTTGTCTCATCCTATTTATACCTCCTTCTCAAGACATTTAGCTTTGCAAGACATTGTATATTTTACCCACAATATAAGGCAAAGGAGAGTATGATTCATTCTCCATGATACGAGTACTAATTCGAGATCAATGCAAAACTGTTCAGCAATAATACATGTAACCCCTGACATAGAACAAATAAGTGATCATATGCATTTTTGATATTTTATGTAAAACAGAAGTTAAAAAAGTCCAAACCATTGTCTTTCCTTCAGTGTTTTAAAACAGTGATTTGAGTGATTACATTAATAAAGTGTTGAAGAAGAATTTATTTAGACGTATTTACTGATTGTTAGTATTGCATAAAACAAGTATTCAATGTACAGCACAGTACACTTACTGTGCATAATTTTTAGAATTAAGGATATATTATTTTATTACATTTGTTCAAGTCATTGGGCTTTTGACCCTAAAAACCTTTTTACTTAATTTAATATTTTGAGTTTGATATTTTGTCAAAATGATCTTGCAATCTGACGTTTGCCAAAATTGTAAATCTAAATTTACTGTCTTTACTACTTTATTCAACAAAAATTGCAGTGGAGTCTTCCAACGTATTCTCTTTCCACAAGATTTTTCTGAGTATGTCCAATTTCAAAGTGAGACATGTAATTCACAAATAAGTTGATGTCACTGGGATCTCAACGATCTAGTTTAGTGTCCGGATTTCGAAAATTCCAAGGTCGTTATAATGACCTTCCATTGGGTCAAAACTACCACAATACTAAACTCTCTGTAAAGAATAACACACTATATAACACATTGAATGCAGCATCCTACCTTCTGTATTGCTTGGAGAAGAAGGTGTTGTGACTCTCATCTTACAAACATTAAGGATCTTTTGTGTTGTTGATGGCTCATAGGACGGTGTACTCAATGTTCCATTGAAACATGTTCCACAACAACGACTAGGGTTCCATGGACAAATGGACTTACTACAGCCTTTTGCTCTGTCTCCATATTCACAGCCTTTTATCAAGCAATAAATCAGTATAGTTAGTATAAATATATACATGGTTTTAAAACTAACTGTCCAATAAGTTGATTTGGATGTTACGTTTCGAGTTTTTATAAATGTAACTTTGTACATACAAAATATTCACAAATCCAAAGATACAACTTATACGAGTAAATTATCGTACGTTTTATTGTGAACAGCACAAAGGGTCACTTTCAAGGTTAAAATCGTCAGCATTTTAATGCCATCATATTTAGGAATATACTCTTCTCACATTCCTTTTTTTTTCTTTAAGAACAACTTCATTGAATTACCTATTATTCCAGTATAGAAATTTCTGCACTGTCGACAACAAGTGTCTTTTACTGAGTAGCAAACGCTTGGATTTCTCTTTATATCTTCAAAGGAACACGTGGTCTCCACTCCATTAAACGTGATTGCAACACCCTCTCTATCTCCATACAAACAAGATTCTGTAAGATTAATTAATTGTATATTGTTCAACGTCCCATTCGAGAATTTTTCACTCATGAACAGACGCACACATTTTGAAGTCAGTATTTTTTCTATAATATTACGACTTATATATTTTAATAGCATTTCACACAAAAATTAATTAAAAATCTTATTTCATTTAAAAGTTATTAAAATTTCAAATTTTTGGCGGGTTTGATTGACACATCCTTGCACTTTCACAAATTTTAACCTTTTTTCTTAATCCTTAGGAAAAGTGGCAATCTTGTTGTGTATTAATGAGAAATATCAAAACTTTTCATGCGCGGATCCAGAGGGGGGGTCGGGGGGGTCAGGAATTTACCAGGTTAAAAATGCATAATTATACTAAAACAAGGAAAAAGTTACCATGGACCCCCCTTGGAAAACGCAGACCCCCCTGGGAAACACGAATATGTGTAAAATGTGTATGAAAAGTTAAAGATTTGAGGCAATAGAAGTCACCACTACCCCCCCCCCCCCCCCCCCCACGAAATAGGGTTTTGACGTTTGGGCGAGTTTTACTTTAAGTTTTTTTTTTTTTGCGTACAGAGTTTAGCAAATCGAGCACACTCGTGTTATGTACACAGTTTTTGTAAACAGGACACGAGTTCTGTTTTTGTTGATGTTTACAATTCACCGGGTGCGTTCAATCGTCACAGTCTGCTTACCACAACTGCACGGACTGACAATATACTGTGTGTTTGTTTTCATTTCGAACATGTTCTACTCTGAATTTTCTGGATCATAGTATTAATGTTTTTCATTTATACACAACGAGATTGCCACTTTTCCTAAGGATTAAGAATAAAATTAATTTGAAAGTGCATGATGTGTCAATCAAACCCGCCAAAAAATTTGAAATTTTAATATCTTTTATATGAAATAAGATTTTTAATTAATTTTTGTGTGAAATGCTATTAAAATATATAAGTCGTAATATTATAGAGAAAATAATAACTTCATATCTGTGTCCAAGTACCTTTAAATTCATCCATTCAAACAATTATTATAAAAGAAAGTATACAGTGTATAATTGAACGTCAAAAAAGGATACACCATCAATCATGATTATGAAATATACGTAGAGTGTTTGACCGTTTTTCCCACAAATAAGATTTTATAATGAAACAAACATGATTTTACCGTCACCTGGGGGCGCACATTCATCAAATTTACAGACACCAGAAATACACCACTGAAATTTAAATAAAAAAACCTACCTGTTAATAAAGTTGAAGATTTTAGTTAATACTTTATCAATGAAGGTCTAAGAAGAGTGTGGTTTAGAAGATACCTTTTTGTTCCCACATTGAATACCATCTCCCCCTACTGCCGAGACGCAACCATTACTTCCATCACCCCTCGTGCACCATAATTTTGTGCACAAAGACGCAAAGTTTTGCCTGTATATACTCTATCATAAGATATGGAACACAATTAAATAAGGAAATCTACTATTACCATTTTATATTTTAATGTATCTCCTTCACATTCAGATACTGCATTTGATATAATCACATAAATTTTCTGAAAGAATAAAAATAATGATGTCAAAAAATGAATAGACAAGATACATACCTTACATAATCCAGAGTTTGGACCCACAATACGTCTGCACTGTTCATCTGCATCATATATCTCACCAGGGAGCGCTGTATATTGCTTTAATGCGTCAGGATTGAAGTTTGGACTTAAGACACTCATACAGTTATTATTGTTCCTGTCAAGTATTAAAGTACTTAAATATTTCTGCACGTAAGGACATGTAATCAATAAAAAGTGTAGTCAATGAAAGGAAGTTACAGTAAGATTTAATATCTATTGTCAGAATACAAACAATATACATTTATTGACATTGCAATTTCAATAAATTAAAACTAAATTCTTAAAAATAACAATAAAATAAATTAACTGGTATGGTTGCATAGCTATAGAGTGGCATACCGGTTAAGCTTATTGATGAAGTTGATGAAATAATTTGTGGAACACGTGGAAAATTTCCATGGATTTTGGTTATCCACAGGAGTGGTACTGGGGGCCATGACGTAAGCATCAGCACCATTGCAGGTGTTTCCATCTCCGTCGTGCTTTGCACTTAATCTGTTATTTTATCAACAAATATTTTAACTTATTTTCTCTTCTTTAATTTACCTTTCCAAAACCAAACAGTCGGGTCATGAAAGGGTTATAATTAAGTATTTAATTTATCGTTAAAACTAACAGGATATAACAATTATGGTTCCAAAATTTCAGGTTTATAAAGGTGAACATTCGTTGAATGTTTTATAGTTTATTCGAGGCTTTATTAAAGTGAATAGATGTATGATATCGATATACAAATTACATTTATCTATACCCTATAAAGATTTAAAGTACCCGTGTCCTAGCTCGTGTGCTGCCACTGTGATGGCGTTGAAATTAAAGTGGTCCTCTACCACTGAGACAGCTTGATCTGTACATAGAGTTCCTAGCCAGGCAAGTCCTGTAGTATCCGCAGATCCACTACTGGTAAAATCGTATCTATAGATACACAACTAAATACCTTAGTCAGAGGTATTGGATTCAAATGACATTTTAACAACTTTAATGTTATCTAATATTTGATAACAGATATACTTTTTTTTCAAATGAATGTTTTAAATGTTATACCGTGTAAACATCATAGCATGGTCGTATTTTGGCAGACCGGGGGTTACTTTAACCCATGACGTCACAGCGTTGAGAACGTTATTGGAGTCTACTTGGTACCCGGAAGTTGTAGAAACTTTAAACTTTTCTGTAAACTCTGATTTAGAAGGTGCCTGTAGATGAGGTAAAAAAGTTTTATACAGACCTATTGCAAGACAAAATGCAAGATTTTGAAGAGAATATCGCACATAAAATAAGAAAACGCTTAATAAAACAATGAAACAAGAAAACAAAAGTGTTTTGAACATTTTTACAAGAAATACTATAATTTTGTGGTGGCATAGAGAAAGAATCAATTAAATTTCACATCTCCAAAAATTAAAGATATGTGTCAAATCATTAAATTAATGATTAAAGATTAATAAAACAATTAAACAAACAAAAAAAAAAAAAAAAAAAAGTTTTGAACATTTTCAAGAAATATTACAATTTTGTGGTGGCAAAGAGAAAGAATCAATTCAATTTTTCATCTCTAAAAAATTGAAGATATATGTCAAAATCTTTTTTATCATCAGGAATTATATGTCCCTGTTAAATTACTTCAAATATTACCATTCATTCTTATGAAAAACATACTTACGTCAGCGATATAAATACCAGAAAATACAATAGAAATTTTGAACGCAGAAGTTTGGATGTTTTTAAAACGAACGTCCATCTAATAAAAGAAAAAAAGATGAATAATATAAAAAACTAGATGCTGTCATGAGACAGTAATACCCGCACTAAGGTGTCTGCCTCTAAATACACAATCCTACGGGCGGCTTACCAAGGAAAAAGTCAAAATAATTCTATATAATTCAGGCACGTAGCATCGTTTTTGAAAGTGGGGGGGGGGGGGGCCAACCTGAGAAAAATTTTTTTACCAACCTAAAAAAATTAACATGGAAAAAAAAATGAAATGGGGGGGGGGGGGGGGGGGGGTGGCCACTTTTTTTTCAAGGCAAAATTAATTTCACTTCCAATTTTTTCCCATATTTCCTTGCAATGTATATACTGTGATAAAAAGTGGGGGGGGGGGGGGGGGGGGGGGGGGAGGGGCAACCATCTTTTCAATGGACATTTTCTTATAGTACAGGTAATGTTGGGAAAAAAAGGGGGCAGCCCCCCCAGCCCCCCCCCGGTTGCTACGTGCCTGTAATTTACATGTATTCATCAAATTGGGTATGAAATTATCCCTGTGACCTATAACTCAGAACCTCTTATATTCATTTTACATGCTTAATTCATTATATACCAGTTTGAATTCTATTAATAATGTAAATTAGATTTTGATAAATGTTTTGCTCATAATAGGACCTTTTTAAATTTACTAATCCCCCCCCCCCCCTCTCGACACCACAATCACACAGTGCATACTTTTGGGAATAGGCTAGATGGAACAGTTTTGTTAAAACATTGTTTGTTATGAATTAATTTAAAATTTGTTCTTGACATGTAAATTCTACATCACATCACGTTGCGTCACCCATTATCATATTTTTAGATTAAACTCCATTCGGTACACCTCGGCCGATTCCCACTTCATCTGATAAGGTGACGGAATCGACGGCACGAAGGTTTTCCGAATGGAATATCATTATAACATGCTGCAGAATGGTGTGCTTTGGATTAATTCATTTTGTGTTATAATTGGATTTATATTTCATGAAGTTTACAAGACCTATGGAGGTCGGTAAGTACAAGTTTAAGTATAGTGGGGGGTAAAATAAACCCAAACGATTAGGTTAAAGTTCAAAAAGGGTCAAAGATCATCGCATGCCACACTAGACGAATTTCATATTGTGAAGTTATCTCCCCTTGTCGATGTGACATTCAGTTACTGC
>NW_026933563.1:0-7500 GCF_032062105.1 Saccostrea cuccullata | reverse complement strand
AATGAGAAACATAGTTCATTTATAATTTCTAATGATAAAAATATTCTTGAAATCTTGCAGCAAAAAACCTTTATATTTTACACTGAAATAAAAATTCAGCATTATTAAATGTTTTAACCTTAAGCCAAGAAGAATAAAATAATACACAGACGTACTATTTCGCTTTTGGTGTACGTATTTCATTAAGGGTTACCATTAGTAAACTAAAATACTAAGTTTGTATTATGAAAATAGAATACGATGTTTAGTAAATTTTTTACTCACTTGGCAGAATTGGATCTGAAAAGGTATGGCGTGTCTGGTCTAACTGTACAACCTTGTATTTTATATCTCCGCCAGAGTCAGACAAACAGGCTTTTGGTTCTGGCTCAATTAGATACTCATTTTTTCTGTGTAAAAACACTCCTGTCTATTTTGATGAAAAAATATTTAAAATATTAGAAAAAAGTTTCAAAGATTGGTAAGATTATCAATAAAAAGGTGAATTATCGTACATGATATTAACAACATATAAAATGATAAACTATGATTCATTTCAGCTCATTCAACATATCCTTAAGCTTGTAATCTCATATAAATATTTTTGTACCTATCTCATAAATATTTCCATTGAAAATAGACGTAAGTAAAGTATCTTTTTCGGATCTTGAAATTTATGTGAAATGATCTCTTTGTCAGCTTTTTTTTTTATATTTACAAAAATGTAAATATGTTTCGTAGATAAAGCCTTCTGTGTTATTTGGTGTTTATTTGTTTTTAAATTGTAATGAAAAATCAAATTAACAGATGGAGATTTGTCAAGTTTGTTTTCTGTAAATATGCAGTGGTTTATTAATTTTTTTTGAAATATCTTTTTTTAAGATTTAAAACAATTCTAGACAATTTTAACCCCATTAAAATAACATACCATGCATTGTGAGGAAGAATTTTGTATCATAATAAAAGCTGCTCTATGTTTTGTAGCATCTTGATAAAATTTGACCTGTTAAAAAAGAATTTTTAAGTAAAGATGCAACTCATTTTATTATTCAAAAAGATTTTATGAGTGCTAAACAACTTTTGTTCTTTTTTGGAATACTTCAATGTTAATGTTAACCATATGTTTGTTGAAAGCCTTGTATGTCCTTAAAGCATGACATTGCAAAAATAAAAAAAAATCATTTCCGTGTTAAAACTGGGCTAGATACACAAAAAATCCATCATAATTGAAATATTGTTTTTTAAATCAAATACGATAAGCGGAAATAAAAATTTGTTTAATAAGTACACAAGCTATACTTCATTAACAATGTACAATAAATTTAAAGTAGGAGTCATTGTAAACTATAGTGTTTAGAACCACACCTGTTGTTTACTTTCCGGCTGTGATAAATGCTGTATTTTTACGCTGCCCTTATTATCAGTTGTATATACTGGCACGTTTTTGTGTAATCCCCTGTTACTTGTTAGTTTGAATTCTATTAATTCATCTTTGATGTAAAAGGATATGACACTTTGTTCAGATGAATCAGCAGATCGTATTTCTCTGTCTCTTAAGTGTGTAACATTAACTTTGACATCATCTATAAAATAGAAGAAAAAATCCAAAGCAGTTATTTAATGTTGTTTGCATTAGTGTACATGTATATAAGTTTGAAGGAAAACACATTGTAAAAGTCAGATATTTGATCATTTAGCCTTGCGTATATTACGGAATAGCATTTGTATGCTATTCCGTATACATATATGCAGGTTGTCTCCAGTATAGCGTTGTTAAATTACTTATCTTGCGCAATGTTTACTGTACACATAATTATATATATACATTACGTTTAACAGTCACCTCGAACAAGAAAAAAAATACTGAAGGTTACTAAGTTATGAATACTTACTAAACTGGAGACGGACATTGTAGTCCGTAAATGGAAACAGTCCTTGAACTAAATCAATCCCGAACATGACGATCAGGACTCGAGACATCTCGCATACTTGACTAAAGCGTTAAAAAGTAAACAGTTGTGATCTATTTAAAACAAATCCTAGGCTTGCGTAATTTAAAAGTTCGACTTTTCCACCCGTTCGTAGTGCGGTTAAGTATTTAAATATTAATATGGTCATGGATGAGTACATCAAAACAACAAATGTATCACATGGTATATTGTTTTGTCATTCCTTGCGTATTCCCTGTTCTATTATTCTTTAAACCCCCTACCACAATAAATAGCTGTCGATATACTGAGATATGAATTACACAGGATGTTAAAAAATTGTTGCGGGAAGAAAGATTGATGCGTTGTATGAATGTTCTTCCGTATATCCTTTGTGACATCCCCCCCATTTTTTTTTTATTTTGTTCGAAAAATCTTCCTTTACCGATGTTTATTCAGCATTATACGGGAAAAGAAGTTTAAAGTACCCACGTCCCTTTTCATATATCTATCAACAAAAATATGTTTCAAGATTATCATCCTTTACATCAGAGATCCGTTATAAACAATCATCATATTCGTATGCATAAGCATTTACTTAAGAACTGTTTTTTCTACTTAGCAGATTGAAATTTTACTTAGCATATTGCTTAGTTTGTTGCATAAAACTTCTCAACTCCTAAGTATATGCTCAGCATATGCTTAAAGTTAAGCATGGTCTATACCTGTCTTAAGTCCTTAAGCATATTGCTCAAGTTATTTCTAAGAGCTAATTACACAATAATAATTAAAGTATAAAACACAATCTGCATTTATCCACTTTATTATGTGGCTTCCTAGACCTAAATTCACTTTAGGATAATATTGGCCTTTATAGACTTATGAAGATGCGAGCGATTGATTTTCAAAACATTCTAAGAATTGAAGTAAGTTAATTGTTGTGTAGTTTTGTAAGCACCCGTGACAATGCAGTCGTCCTTTTTTAGATCACTAGTGTACTTCAATTTATGTTAAATTATTCTTACATGTATCCCATATAATACGTAATTTTCATGTAATTATCATTCAATTAATGCCTAAAGAGAGAGAGAAAGTGAGAGAGAGATAATAACTGTAAAAGTACCAAATATTACACAGATTATATACACACATTTGAAAGGACTTAAACCTAAATTCATTATGGAAAAAGTGTATACCTTATATGTCCTCTAATTCTAAGGAAAATAATTTAAAAATTAATTCGATTCGCTCTTCCTCTCAAGTATGCAATTTTTTCCTCTAGGCTACATCCTCCACGGTTTATTCATATCCCTCTCTCTCTCTCTCTGATAAGATAACACATGTCATCAATATCAAACAAAATATTTTGATCTGTTAAAGTGATCAAAATATAACAAGAAATAGTTATAAGAGGAAGAATAATTAATTTAATAGGAATAATACTTTCCTAATCTTATGTCGATCCTTGTTTCTTTCTCATGGCATGTGTTTGTTTACGTTTAAGTGAAAGCGGAAGTGACTTTATTGACATGACAACAGTGTACTTAAGCATCTTGCGATATGCTTAGCTAAGAATTGCTAAGTATGTTGCTTAGAATTTTTATGCAATGGAAATGAAGCATGTTACTCAGCTAAGAATATGCTTAAGAAATTTAAGCATATACTTAAGAAAATTCTTAGAATTTCTATGCATACGAATCCTGGACTTTAGTTGCTAAAATTGCAATAAAATTACATTCTAACTTTTTCAAATTTAACGAGGCCTGATCAAGTTGAACTGCGCATACGTTTTAACGCAGCGTCGACTCATGCACGTCACAGTACCCTTGACTGTCGTCACAATTGAACACAATAACGTCACAATAAAAATGACGTCAAATTGCGCTAAAATGTTTCGCTGCCCTTGCATACCTGGTAACCCTATAGACTGTACATGTTGAAAGCTGGTATTACTTAAGAAATAAGGTATCATTTTTTGAGTTTTATTGAGATGTAAAACGGGTTGGTCACGTGATCAAATCCCATAAAGCCCGAAGGGCTTTATGGAAGATTTGATCATGTGCCAACCCGTTTTACATCTCAATAAAATCTCAAAAAATGATACCTTATTACTTATATTTACATTTTTGACTTATTCATACTTTATATTTGCCTGATTGTTACTTTTAACGTGTGAAATGCGTTAATTTTTCAAACCCAACGGCATGTATGTAATCCACTAAACGCGCGTCGACCCTTTATGACGTCACAGAGAAATTACGTCGAACGTTTATCCAAACGCACATCAATGACCTCTTGACCCCATACCTGTATTTACACAGTTATAAAATCGCTTGCCTTCAGTAGTGTTATATAAAGGAAAACATTTGCAAATGTAAATATTATTATATACATGTTTGAAAAAAAAATTAAAGTGATAAACAACTTTGGAACATGATTTATTTTGAGGTATCAATTTCTTGGTACATATTCATTAATTTTACCTTGTTTTATTTCAATTTGTGAGTTATAAAACAAACATTGCAAACCAAAAGTAAACAATTTTAGTCTTTCTCCTTGAATATGTTGAAGTCTTTATACACCCCCCTTTTTTTATTGAGGACTTAGATATGCATGAATTAGCTTGATTTAAAAAAAATCAGTCTATGAATCATTTCAATGCAACCGCCGATATATTTTATTTTTCTATATATTACATGATATTAGTAAAATTCGTCATTTGTCGCCTTTACCCCCCCCCCCCTCCCCCTTTTCCACGTTTAATAACGTTGCGTATAAAAAAAAAAGAAAGCATTAAAAGAAAATTATTTCAAAATGTAAGAATTATTCATTTTTTAGAAACTAATACCGTATTGTAATCGTTTGTTGATGTTATGTACACCCATGGCGACTTATTTCATGTCTATTTGGATAAAATAAGTGCTAATTTTGTGTTTTGATATGCCCCCTTTTCACTGCAATAAAGGCTACCTTTAATTTTCTTTTCATTTTTTATAAGAAGAATGAAAATTGCATGATATATGTGAAAAACAAAATATTTCATCATATATATTTTTTAAATTTTCAATTTCTTTGTCTATTAGAGGGTTTTACTATGTAATTGTGTATAAAAACACAAAAATGGTCCATATTTTGACAGTGCCCCCATTTGACTACAATAAAGGCAAGGTAATAAAATTTCATTCTAATTTTTCTTAGCATAATACATACAAAAATATTTCCAAAAATTAAAATTTTTTATCATTCCGTTTTCGTTATTTTCAACTAGATTGGGCCTCGTTAAGTATTTATATTTTTTACATAAGTTGTGTGCATTTTAAATGCAAATAAGTCAGATATTTTATGCTACATTAAATTTATTAGTTATATATTTTAATGGAATGAAGGCTTAGATTTTAAAGTGTTTGTCAAGAGCTTTATGATTAAATTGAAAAAAAGGAACATGCACAATCAATATTAAAAGTCAATTGAAAAGAAACGAATGGGAAGCAGAGAAAACTTGAATCTCTTCGAACATCAAAGATTGGATCAGGCGCTACAAAGAGGTAGGCATCCTCTTTCAAACATCTAAATGTGCCATTTGTTGCTTCTTGTTATGATAGGACATCTAAATGTGAAATTAATGTACATGCATTACCAAACTATATGAAAACTTAAGGCAAGTGGCAACTTAATGATAGATTTTCTGACAAGGTCACTATCGGATTTGAAGACTTTTTTTAATCGAACATAAGTATCTTATGAACCATTAATTCAACTCTCCCTGAACTTCAATACTTTAAACTGAAATCAATCTAAAACATCAGAGATGGGACCAGGTGCCATGGACGAGTAAATATACATGCATTGTCGAATTGTCCCACTTGCCCTGTGCTCCTTTTCATGTAATGGGGCAAACGGAAAAGTTCGTATAAAAATAATTTACTAATACTTGATTTTAAAAAAGATTGATTTTGCTGATATGGTCACTGTTATGACCAAGAACTTGCAAAATGATGACTTTAAATGATACTTGTTCTGCCATCTTGTTTGTTCATCGGTTCCCCCGTTTCAAAAATTGCTCGTACGTAGAAAATGTCTTGCGTATCGAATCAAGTGAGAAACATGAAGCCTAAATGCAGATGATAAAGGTTAACTGCTACATATAGAAAAGCCCCAGACATCATGTTTATCATGAATTTTGTTTTTAGGTTACTATTAACATATTTCTTGAATTTGTTCTTCATTCTTGAAAACATGTTTCTATCAATTGTTTATGATCTTGTATGTTTCTTAAAATACCCATTGATTGCGCATGACAATCTCTGTGAATCTCTGACAAATTGATCACATATCGGCATACATTTAAATTTTTGTAAAAAATATTATGATTTTTTTGTAAAAATCATATCACTTCAGATTTTAATGGAAGCCTTAAGATAATCTTATCATACAAGTAAACAATGCACTTTTAACAATTTAGTGCAAATAGAAGAAAACATAAAGCAATACAGGACTGTTTGATCCAATACAAAATTTTATCCCTTTAAAAATTCATATTTTTCTTCCAAGATTAAATTACAAAATATAATTTTAATGAAACTTTCAGGAGTTTTGTAACTGATCTAATGTTATTTCATTCAGTTACTGTACAACTTTTTTATTTTTTATTCTTTCTTGCTGATTATGATATTATGACATCAAACATTGACACACACTTCCGGAATGTAAAATAAATCCAGACTATCATCATAACTCTCCTTCTTTTGTTATGTTCCCCAAACGAAGTTGGGGAACATATTGTTTTTACTCTGTTTCTTATTAAGGTCTTCCGTTTCCAACGGAAGACCTTATTGTTTTCGTTCGGTTTCTTTTTCCCTATTATTATTATTCTTACCGATTTTGTGCACGCGAGTTCTCGGTAGTGGCTCATCCGATTTTAATCAATCTTTCAGATCTGATAGGTATTGGTCTGAACCTTATTGGAAATTTTTTTCGGCGATGACGTCACTTTCTATCTCGAGATATTATGAATTTTCTGATTTTTAGAGGGTAGGCTTGTCCGGGAAACTCCTCCGAAACGACTTAAGATATTGACTTAAGATTTTTAGTGAAAGTAAAGGAAGAATTGTAGAGTTGCGAGCTGGTGTCCAAATCTTTCTAGCGCAAAAGGCGCCGGAGCTCGGTAGGGCCCGAAAAAATCTCAGAAACATCTCACAAAATTTGACACCTTTTGTTTCATATCTTCTTATCTCTTTATAATTTGTTAAGACATATTGAACGAAAGTTGTGCAGAATTACAAGAACTATTACATGATATGAAGAAAATGGGGCTGACTCATCAAATTAGGGGCTCAGAGGGGCCAGAAGTCTTTCATCTTTAACTCTTTAATGATCAATATTTTGTGATACATTACAGAAGCAAAGTTGTTCATATTAACAATTTGCAACAATATATTATACTATTTTGGTCATATGTTACGTAATAAGGGTTCACGAGGGGCCAGAATGCTAAATCTTTGACACTTCATATCTCGAAAAGGGGGACAAGTTTGATCAGCAATATTGAACAAAAGATGGTCAGAATAATGATCTAAACAATATGCACACTTTG
>NW_026933562.1:0-57742 GCF_032062105.1 Saccostrea cuccullata | reverse complement strand
TTGACAAAGTGGTGTGTATGTGCTCTTAATCTGTTGGTAAGAAGATGAAGAGTGGAAAAGGTGAAAAGGGAGGAAGCAGGGCTAGAGGGAACCCCGGCCTAAGGGAACGAAGACTGGGGCCAAACTCGACCGATACAGGGAACTACAGCACCTATATAGGTTTGTAATTTTTTGCTTTATATTTTATCATTTTATCAAAAAAATAAATTTAAAATAGTTAAAAAAATTAAAATCTAAAGTGTTTCTTTTACTTATGGGGTTTTAAGACTAGAGTTACATGTACCAATCATCCCTTTAGATCCACACCCACATTTCACAAAGACATTCATTCATTGTTTGTACACTTGCATTCTACTGGTTAAGAGGCTTCACATTGTCCAAAGTGATTATCACTCAGATTCAAGTCCTTTCGTACAAACCTGACATCTTCTTCTGACGTACAGACAAAGACATGCAAGTACAAATATTTTAACCTTTTTATCTATATTAAATACTCTAACCTGTCTACATGTATATTAATTAATTAGAATATGATATACATGAGAAACTGAGAATTATATAACAAAAATGTTTCTTTTGGAAAATCATAAGAGTCACAGAAATATTTTATATGAGTGAGCAGAGGGATTATGTACCTTAACAACAGGTCTACTGACAAACTGGATATAAAAAGTAATGTTATACCCCCTATATAACTCAAATACTATCATCTGTTCAAAATAAATTGGTAGATAGATAATACTCGTTAGATTTCACAGATGGTATTCTTGATTATGCATATCAAGATATTAAATTGAATCATATAATGCGAATTACATGTTCTTCTCTGTAAAATTAAAATGTATAATTATGTGTATATACAAATGATGTTACTTTATATCCTACCACTCATATAATTATCTATATTACTGTGGCAATCTTTAGGAATTGTTAGCTTGACCTCACCCGGTCAACTAACTAAAATTAGTCTATCTCAAGTCCTTTTTAACTTGCAGAAAATCGAAGCAATAGCTTTTTATTTAATCTCACGGCCATAACCCAATTGCTGTACATACCAACCTGACAACTGTACATACTAGTATGTTTCTGCATGCTTGCTTGTCGGCATTTTATGCGGACACTTAGATGGCAGTCTTTTCCATTATTCACAAGAGTTAAGGAATCAGTGGGATGTTAATGACCCATCCAAAGAGCAACTTTTCTCAAGTGAGGAAGGATAGAAAGGCTACCAAGTGGACGATGGTTTTTATGGGTGATACGTTTTAATAGGAGGTTATCCCTCTGATCAGATGGATACCTAGTCAGACAAATAGGGCTTAGCCCACTATTGATGACAACGATGGTTGAGTATCATGATACCTCATTGCTTTTATAGGGGGTTTTACTGTTGACGGAAACCTTGCCTGAGCTACGGGGTTGAGGGTTAGTGGTGAACCCCATTCCAAAAGTAGGGTCGGTAATAATGTTTGGTTATCACAGGTTTCCCTCATGTCTTTTAACGACAGTGGAACCCTATTCATAAGGTGCTGTCAAGGTCTTAGCGGATACTCGCCACTGGCAGGATAAATGTAGGGACTTATGTTGAATTACCGTATATCCGTGAGAGGATTTTGAAACGCCACGTGGGCTAAAGCACGAAATTGGAGGACCATCAAAAAGGCTTGGGATGCCTTCAAATTTGATAAAGAATGCATGGATGAGGAATGGTTAAAGGTTTGTAATTTTTTGCTTTATATTTTATCATTATATCAAAAAAAAATTAAAATAGTTAAATAAATTAAAATCTAAAGTGTTTCTTTTACTTATGGGGTTTTAAGACTAGAGTTACATGTACCAATTATCCCTTTAGATCCACACCCATATTTCACAAAGACACTCATTCATTGGCTGTACACTTCAATTCTATTGGTTAAGAGGCTTCACATTGTCCAAAGTGATTACTACTCAGGTTTGACACTTATATTCCTGACTTGACAAAGATTTGAAAAGGACGACAGAGACTTAGAGAGAGGTAAGTAAATACTCTTACCTTTTAATCTATATTAATTACATGTAATTAGAAGATTCCTGACTTGACAAAGATTTGAAAAGGACGACAGAGACTTAGAGAGAGGTAAGTAAATACTCTTACCTTTTAATCTATATTAATTACATGTAATTAGAAGATGATATACATGAGAAACTGAGATTTAGATACTTGGTAATAATCACGTGTATAGAACTAAGAACTTCAGAAGGACAGAGACTAAGAGAGAGACATTTCCTTGTAAGTATAAATAATCTAACCTGTCTATATTAATTAAGTAGAAGATGATATACATGAGAAACTGAGAATTATTTAACAAAAATTTTTCTTTTGGAAAATCGTAAGAGTTACAGAAATATTTTATATGAGTGAGCAGAGGGTTTATGTACCTTAACAACAGGTCTACTTACAAACTGGGTATAAAAAATAATGTTATACCCCCTATATAACTCAAACACTATCATCTGTTCAAAATAAATTGGTAGATAGATAATATTCGTTAGATTTCACAGATGGTATTCTTGATTATGTATATCAAGATATTAAATTTAATCATATAATGCGAATTACATTTTTCTTTCTATAAAATTAAAATGTATAATTATGTGTATATACAAATGATGCTACTTTATATGCTACCACTCATATAATTATTTATCTTGAATCAGAATCATCAGGGTACAAAAAAAACTATTGATGATGTTTTCTTCCATCGTTTGTAAGAAACTCGTTGAGAGCATCATAAAAAAATTCACATCAAGGGGCCATCACAGGGGATCTCTTGCAAGAAGCCTTTTTGATAAACGTGCAGGAAACAAAGTTTGGGAACATATTGTTTTTACTTTTTCTGAATTTTCTTTTCTGAATTTATTTCTCCGGTACTTTTTTTTCCGCCAGTGTCCTCGTAAACTACTCATCCGATCTAGCTGAGTATTCAGGCCATACATATATATTATGCATTAATTCCATTGAATCTGGGGCTAATATGGATCGGATACCTTAAGAACTTCTTAATGTCAAGACATGTAACATACTGAAGCATGCAGATCTTTTGACTCTTGAACTTGAAAGGTAGGTCAGGGTCACTGGTAACCCGAATAAAATGTTGGTATTTACCAAAATCACTTTGACCTATGAACTTGAAATCGACCTTAACCTTTCTCCTTGACCCAAAGGTAAAAAGAAACATGAAGTACATGTATCTAACTCACCTTTCAGAGTTTATTTCGGTTGGCAGGATAGAAGTTAAAGCGGTGGTGGTTTTTAATGACCTTTCATCCCAATGTCACAATCAATTTTATCAAGCATTTGCAGATATTTAGGACATATTTCATTATTTTAACCAAAAGAGTTTTGCCTATTATTCAAGAAAAATTTCTCACCCCCACCCCCCCCCCCCACCCCCCGGCCCCATTTAAATGTCCTCATATGCAAGACATTTATGTGTGAAGATTTTTTGCAATTATTGCCCTTTTTGATTTATACTATGTATTTAAAGTGCACTGTGCCTTTCATTGTGTTTCACCGTCAAGTTTTGGGGGATCGTGGGGTATGTGAGCTAGCTCCCTTTTTCTTTCATTGTACAATTTGATTTTGATTTGACAAGATCTAAACCAAGCTTCATTTCTAAAACAAATGGCAAGTTTTCTGCATAAAATTTCGTGATCTACAAAAGCCCTTTAAAGGTCCAACAAGACCATACCAGTAATATAAACATTTAATGAGTTTCCTTTTATAAAATCATAGGGGATGTGGGGAGAAGTGGGGAGGTGGAGAGACCTGAAGAAGAGAATGAAAGATTAAACGAAGAAAAAAGCGACGTAAAATAAGAAAACGACGATCTGGTAGAGGAGGTATAGTTTCTTTTAATACTCGCTCAAACTGGCTAGAGATCTTTTGGAGAAGGTAAAGGCGTTCAAACGTAAAGACAAAGAGGATGAACAATTTTGAGTGTGAAGAAAAATAAGTAACAGATAATTTTTGAAATACAGTACTTTGGTATCTGAAATACTAATACATGCATCTCCAACATCATGGTTATGTTTAAGTCCCTGCTACTAATTCTCTTTGAATATATCAGTCCTCGTATTATACTTTTATTCTCTCGCTGCCGTTGAGTTTGAGATAACAATGTTAAACTGTATTTATTTTGTAGTCAACAGATTTTGCTCTGATTTTTTTTTATAGTCAATGAAATAAGATGGTGTAATTGACAAGTATATTATTAAACTTCCCTCTCGAAAACTATTTACTCATATGAAGACGCCACCAATTGCCGGTGGAAGCTACAAAAATTGTCCTGTACTCTGCACTCAGGGCCATAGCGCAGGGAGGGATGCCAGCACTTACTGCAACACGGGACCTCGATTTATACGGTTTCATCCAAAACACCGGTCTCCACGTCTCACAGTGGGATTTGAACCCGCGACGAAAAGATAAACTCCTTACTTCGCCACTCTAGCTCAGACGTTCTAACCACTACGCCACGCGTCGAGCATAATAAAAGAAGATAATAAAAATGAAATATGATATTTTTAATGTCTTCTTATCTATCGTATCAGTAAAATTTTTGAGCAAATCAAAAATTTAGCTACTTGTCCTTCAAAATAGATATTAACTTTTAATGAGAAGTAATTTTAGCGTTGTTTATGTGCTTAAATGATACCATAACATCTAATGATGGAATGAGTTGTAAATTATATTATACTATAGTGATCCTAATTCCTCGCTTAAAATGTCAAAATTCACTCCTCACTAAACTACAGGGGATCTACTTAAACAGTTTAATTAATACAAATCTGCTTTTATCACTGGTTTTGACAGAATGAGAAACTGAAGAGCAGCTTAAGAAAAGAGAAAAAGAGAAGAATAGAAATGGAAAAAAGAGTCATGAAACTTTTAAAAGCGGCTATTGAGCCAAGCGAGTCCAATTCTGATTAAGGTAATGTAATAAATTAAAAGCAATTGGTATCCTGGGTTAGAAACCAAAATTCCCTAAGCTGTTTCAGCATTTTCTGTACATCAATCATATTCTTGAAAGATTATTTGGTTACACGTACTGTGTACTGTGAGGAGAGTTCTGGGATCCAGGATTTCAATGCAGAAAACGTCGTGTTTTCCCTAAGGATGAAAATAAAACTACAGGAACAAATCTTATCTAAAATGTAGAGGAAACAATCTTTCATTATCAGACAGATTATTTGGCTCCTGTTTTAACTGTAGACCTTTCAATTGCCGCTAGTGTTCGATGTTATGAACGATAACTCATCTTTTGAAATTTTGTATTATTCATTTAACCAGTTATTTTTAAGAATTTTGATATTTTATAACATAGAGTGTGATCGCATGCATCGTTTACTTCAAGTGCGCGTGAATGCATTTGAAACTTCAAAAAATAATGTAATAGAGGAAACATACATTTTTGAAAGTGTTTTGAAATGTACGCTTCTTCAAAAAAAAAAACTATCAAAAATCACTGCAAAATTCAATCACTTTACATTGTGACACGGTAACTGTGATCACATTTTGTCTGTCCGTATGTAAACGTTTCACATTTTCATCTTCTTCTAAAGAACTACCGGGTCAATTTCAACCAAACTTGCCACAAAGTATCCTTGGGTAAAGGGGATTAAAGTTTGCGCAAATGAAGGACCACGTCTTCTACCACAAAGAGATAATTATGAATTAGTAAAAAAAAATTACTTAATTATACATGTCATTATACATAAAACAAGTACACATAATTATACATGTCATTATACAAATTGCTTTTCATTTGACAAGTAAGATTTAAACCAATATGTATTATTTAATCCAATGGCATTAATTTTTCTGCAACAATTTTAATGATTTACATTATCAGGTAAAACAAGACTAGACCTGTATATAAACCCTTTGATGAATTTCTCTTCTTTTTTTTATATAAAATCATAGGAGAAGTTGAGAGATTACAATTAGTAAATAAAGAAAAAGAGAAAATGCAGAATGAGAGAGAATGAGAGATTGAAAAATGAGAATGAAAAACTTCAACAGGAGGTAAAGTATCTAACAATACATGTTCACATGCAAACACAAAATCAGCTACTTGTAGTCTGCATCAAAAAGTATGAAATCAAGTAGGAGATTATTTTTTTGAAAAAAAACTTCTCTATCTGAAATACTAATACATGTGTCTCGAACACCATGGATATGAACCAGTCCCTGCTACTATATCTCTCTGAATATATAAGTCCTCGTATAACACTTTTATTCTCTCGCTGCAGTTGAGTTAGAGATAACAATGTTTAACTGTATTTATTATGTAGTCAACAGATTTTTCTCTGATTTTTTTTTAGTCAATGAAATAATACCGGTACGAGGTGATTGTGTATTGTTTAACCTCCCTCTCTAGAATTATTAACTCATATGGAGACGCCACCAATTTTGTCTTTAAAAAGACTTTTAAAAGGTACCTTCTTTAAAGAGAAGTAAATTTAGCGTTGTGTGTGTGCTTTAATGATAATCATGACATCTAATTACGGAATGAGTTGTTAGCGATATTAAACTTTTGTGATCCTAACACCTCGCTAAAAATGCCAAAATTGAATCCTCACTAAAATATAGAGAATCTGTTTAAACAGTTTAATTAATACGAATCTGCATTACATCACTGTTTTTGACAGGAAAAAGAACTGAAACAACTCTGTGAGAAACAGAAGAAAGAAATAAAGGAACTGAAGCGCAGATTTCGTGCTACGAAAATATTAATACCGGATGCCATTATGAGAGAAGATTGAGGTAATGTTGTAATAAATTAAAAGCAATTGGCATGCTGGGTAAGAAAAGAAAATCCCCTTAGCCTTTTCAGCATTTTCAGAAATCCTTAAGAGGAACCAAGAGCTGAAAAAAGAAAATGAAAAAAAATTTACGACCGGTGGGTGCCATCGGTAGGGAGTATGAAAGTAGCTCCACCTCTGAGGAGGAAGATTGAGGTAATGTTGTAATAAAATAATAAATTTGGACCCACAAACTGCATGGCGTCCTGGATAATATAAGCTTTTTTTTTTAGCATTTTCTTTAGGCTCCCCCTCCACCCACTTTGAACTCAGCACTGGAGCCTTAAGTCAAGCCACAACTAGAACTGTCCAATAGGGACAAATACCCCCTGCTGGGTTTTTTTTAAGAAAAGATGCCATTTTACAGATACGTTATGCGTTATGAAACTATAGGGGTGTTCAAAATTTACTTACAAAATTTGCAGTGAAATATAATTATTGCTCATTATCTTATCTAGAGAAAGAAAGGTGCAGCCAAATGAAAAAATTCTAATACATTGTAATTCCTTTGTAACATTTTTTTTTTATTTCAGCATTAAAAAAAATATTGCAATTATGTGTCATAACACTATGTAAATTGATTGTTGAAAAACAAAATAACAATATACAAATTCAAGAAATTATTCTTGAAAACTTAATATCAAATTAATTTTTAAAATAAACAGCATGTCATCCAGTAATGAAGTGCTTTGACAGACAATAAATTACAATAAAGAGAATAAGAGAGATCTTTTATTCTAAGTCACAGGAGATATAAATATTACATGGTTGACAGAGATGCATCCTGGGAGGGAAAAAGAACTAAAGGCAAGATTCAGAAGTTTAGAGTGAATTATTGATGTGAATCACAGACCATTCCTTTAAAAAAAAATGTAGGGGGTTATTTTTAAGATATTTCTATTTATAGTAACCATGGCAGCACCGAAATAAAAGACGATAAAAATAATGATGTTAGTGTAGTCTACGTTCATAAAAAATCAAAAATCGATACCCAGAATTATGTAACTTAGTTTAGTGAACTTTGCTTTAAGTAATGTTTATATCAGTATAAAACTGTAGGAGGAGTAACAATTTGAATAATTGTTTTAAGACAGATAGACAATTCAGAAAGAGCAACAACTAACACCATTGCATGAGAGAACGTTTGAGTATTACATCTAAAGTAGATGAAAATAGTGCAGTAAACACGTATCATTTAAAAAATCTTTTTCTTTTTTTTCTACCGAAGCTGAAATATGCATCAAACAGCTTTTTTTTTATTTATTTACTAGAAAGAAACCCAACTGAAAAATAACATGCAAAAAAAATTAGAGAAGACACTCAAAGAAAACGAGGAGCTGAAGAGTGAGTAGTAGAAGAAGTATTTATTTGTATGTATGTCATGACACTTAAAACAAATACACATAATTATACATGTCTGACGCTTAAAACAAATAAACATAATTATACATGTCATGACGCTTAAAACAAAAAAAGTATTGTTAGTATAGACACAGCAGGTGTGGAAACACCCGTTTCAAAACAAAGCAATTCTTGGCTGTTTAGAAAACAGAAGCACCGGTCGTTCTACGACCGATACAGAACGACCGACACACGTCAGTTCTTTCTGACATCTTCGTATGAATGAGCTCGTGTTGGTGACATTATACTGAAAATAAGTCGTACTACGCAACAGTCGCACAGATACACTATCCAATCGTAAATATTTCCAGTCGTACTACAAAACAGTTGCGCAGATATACTACAAAATCAGTTGACGATCGCAAATTTGCCTTTTACTCTCTGTCCTATCGTTTGAAAATAATTAAATACAAAATACACACCAGAAATCTGCTAAATATATCGTATACACTATAAATATCTGTCATCTTATTCTACTGGTTTGAACTTATAACAAAAGAAGAGAAAAGTAGCCACTTGGACTTGAAACTTTACAACAGCGATAAATATAAGAATGTTCCTTGATCAAGCATCTCTTTAGGGCAGCTTGTGTGCCAAATAAAATCCAAAAATAACAAAACTGAGGGAGAAGTCGCAGTTTGAATGCATTTCACAAAAATTTCTATTTTTAGTAACCCCGAGTTAATGAGCGTATGTGAATATCCTATAAGAGTACATTGTACTGAAGATAAGTCGTAACATAAAACAGTTGTAAGATACGACACTGTCCAACTAAATGACAAAAATACTTGAAAATAAGTCATACATGTACCACAAAAGGTGTCAAGATGAAAACATGTACAAAAAAAAACAAAAAAACTCGGGGCCATTGAGTAGTGAGGGACCTTTTTTGTTACACTGTTACACGGGACCTGGGAAGTATCTAGTATGCCGGTCCCCAAAATAACGCAATTGCGTATGAGCAGTTATTTCCCTTGCCGTTACTATGCAGAGTGTAAACAAACTGCAGTTTTCCACTCGCTTCAACAAAACGCATACGATCGAGTGAGTAGGGTTAGGTTATAGAGTTTTTCAAATGGGGTTGGTCGCCCGCGTGGCGCAGTGGTTAGAGCGTCTGCTCTAGAGTCGCAAAGTAAGGAGTCAATCCTTACGTCGCGGGTTCGAATCCCACTGTGGGACGTGGAGACCGGTCCTTCGGATGAGACCGTATAAACCAAGGCCCCATGTCGCAGTAGATGCTGGCACAAAAAGATCCCTCACTGCTCAAAGGCCCTGAGTGCCGAGCATAGGACAAAATTTATAGCCCTCCACCGGCAAGTGGTGGCGTCTCCATATGAGTGAAAAATTCTCGAAGGGGACGTTAAACAACATATAATCAATCAATCAATCAATCAAATGGGGTTGTTTTATCGATCCACTTTGTAATCTTCCCGACTTTGGAAAAATTTATGTAATTTTTGCTTACAAAAGGCACTACCATACATGCCTTTTGTGACCAAAAACATGAATTTGCCTAATTTCGGATTACCGATATTATCTTACACTTTGGTTTAGTTCATGAAATTTGTGCTCACCAAAGAACATTAAAGCTTTATGGAAAGTTCGGTTGAATCTAATCTACTCTCATGTCGAAACGTGACCGATTCTCAGCGCTAAATTTAGGCAAGTTATTGTTAAGAAGCGACATACCGTTAACTGCAGCTTGATATCCTGACCTTCTCAGAGGCGTCAGAACCGGGGAAGGGGGGTGGGGGCGCTTTTTTTCCAAATGTATACTTAGTATAGACGCTGAACCTTGCTGCATAGGTATAGCCCCCCCCCCCCTTCCCATTCCAGAAACAAGAAGCAGTATAAGTTAAAAATGAGGAAAGCGGTTGTATTTGGTACTGAAGTTCGAACCTAACCCCCCCCTCCAACACACACTCACGAAATAGGAATTTCGTGTTTGGGAAAAGGACATTTCATTTTTTTTTGTTTGTCAGGGGTTTTTTTTAAGGTATAATTTTCTTTTATACTTAGCCCCCCCCCCTTTCAATATGCTTCCAAACGCCATATGTCCATATTCACAATATTGTTCCTATCAAATTGATGATGTTGCACAATTCGATCAATCAATAACTTGTTATTATTAGCTTTTATTTGTTAATTCAATGTTTTACTCATAAATCTCACAATTAAAATCAATAGCACATTGAATCCTAAAAGGTTTTTCTTCATTACGTCAAAATAAAAATGACGTATCTCATGAATATATATGAGATAACATGTGATCACACCACTAAATGACGCAAGATTGGGTTTTTCTTCTTAAACAAGTTCGTTATTTTACAAAATCTCAATTCTCAATTAAAACTGAGCAGGGAGGGATCTTTTTTGTGCCAGCACCTACAGCGACACGGGACCTCAGTTTGTGCGGTTATAATCAATCGGACCGGTCTACATCCAACATTTGGACTTGAACAAGTAACCAGGATGAAAAATTAACTTGACTTCACGACTCTACAGCAGACGCTGTAACCACTAAGCCGCACGGTGGATTCAAACTCAAGACGTAACTCCAACTCGAAAGCACAGTGCCAGGCGGGCTACTACAAATCTGCAAAAAACTACGCACAACAGATCGATCACGCTCTGCAAGAACATTTAATTCAAAACTGAAGGCGAATAGGCAGTAAAATCTTTTCTGAACGTAAAAATGTTGATTGATTGTATGTTGTTAAAGATCCCTCTCGACGATTTTTCACTCATATGAGGACTCCAGAACTTACCGGAGAAGACTGCACTTTTTGTCTTGTATTCGGCACTCACTCAGGGTCATTAACCAGGGAGGGATCTTTTTCATGCCAACATTTACTGCGACAAGGGACCTCGGTTTTTACGGTCTCATCAGAAAGACCGCTCGCCATGTCCAATAATGAGATTCGAACCTGCCACGTAAGGATCAACTCCTTCGCGACTTTAGAGCAGACGCTCTATCCACTGCGCCACGCGGGCGACGTGTCCATTTGGAAGTAGTTTTTGAAATGGAAATTATAATTTAACCCTTGTAAATTTTTATAATTGTGTATAGTCCTAATATTTTTAGCTCACCTAAAAATGAAATTTCAAGTGAGCTTTTTTTAAAACATTTTGTCTACGTCTGTCTACAACGTCTGTCTGTAAACTTTTCAATTTTCGACTTCTTCTCAAGAACCGCTGGGCCAATTTCAACCAAACTTGCCACAAAGTATCCTTGGATGAAGGGGATTCAGGTTTGTTCAAATGAAGGGCCACGCCCTTATTCAAGGGGAGATAATTGGGAATTAATGAAAATTTGGTGGCATATTTTAAAAATCTTCTTCTTAAGAAACACTGTGCCAGGAAAGATGAAACTTCAGGGGAAACATCCTCAGGTAGTGTAGATTCAAGTTTGTTCAGATCATTACCCCTGGGGGTAGGACGGGGCCAAAATGGCCGACCAAAGTTTAACATAGTAATATATAGGAAAATTCTTAAAAAATCTTCTCAACAAGAATGACAAAGCCATAATTAATCATGTTTATATGGAAGCATGCTCAGGTAGTGTAGATTCAAGTTTGTTCAAATCATGACCCCCGGGGGTAGGGCGGGGCCAAAATGGCTGACCAAAGTTTAACATAGAAATATATAGGAAAATTCTGTAATCTCTTCTTATTTTGATGGGTGGCAAAGCCATAATTTTTCTATCATATTTATATGGAAGTTTTCTTCTCAAGTCACAAATGCTCAAGTAGTGTAGATTTAAATTTGTTCAAATCATGACCCCCGGGGGTAGGGCAGCGCCAAAATGGCTGACCAAAGTTTTTAAAGATATTAACATGTATTTGAAAATTCTTTAAAAATTATTTTCTAAAAAAATACTTTTGATTAAAACTTTACAATAAAAAGCTATTTTCTACTTTTTTCCTACCCTTAGTGTTCACTGCTCAGGTGAGCGATGTGGCACACGGGCCTCTTGTTTCATTTTACTAAAGTACAGGTATATGTTAACATGACGATTTTGAACACACCGCGCAACTCGAACTGTAGGAGATGGGTCCCAGGGTTATGGATTAATGTCTCGATCAATTCAGTTATTTAATTTTCCTTACAGATGTATACATTCATGGTTACTTTTACAGGAGCTTGACTCCATTCATTTTCATTTAAATCTTATTTGTAGCTTCTTATTCACCTATTTGCCATCCAAACTTGATTCCTGAAATTTATTTCACAATCTATAATCTACAAAGTTTTCAGGTAATTTCCACTGCATGCCCTTTTTAATATATATTCGATCAGTGCTTACTATCAATCCAAGATATATTACTGTAGTCAGGGTCGACTCACACAAATTTTTTTGACGAAAATAGTTCTATCATGATACAAAATGTGTAACTCGTACATTCAAGAAACAAAAAATAACGTCAATATATTTTTAGAAAATCAATTTCCCCCCGAATGCAAATAGATTGATTATATGTTGTTTAACGTCCCTCTCAAGAATTCTTCACTCATATGGAGACGGCACAACTTGCCGGTGGAGGGCTGCAAATTTTGTCCTTTGCTCGGCACTAAGGGCCTTTGAGCAGTGAGGGATCTTTTTCGTGCCAGCACCTACTGAGACACGGGGCCTCGGTTTATAGATCTCATCCGAAGGACCGGTCTCCACGTCCCACAGTGGGATTCGAACCCGCAACCCAAGGATTGACTCCTTATTTCGCGACTCTAGAGCAGACGTTCTAACCACTGCGCCATGCGGGTGAATAACCCATGTAATACTATCATCAGTATTTGTACATAAGAGTGCATTGCGAGAAGTGCTGGATAACATCCTGGATCCCATATTTAGACCTTCATATTTTTAACAGGGGAAAGGTGTGGAAGGGACCCTTCGAGTGTTAAAAGGAATTCATGTTACAAGACGGGGAACCTATTTAGCTAGCCTGGATAAAATTGAAAAAACAAAAACAAAATGATATTTTATGTAGAGTACATTGCCCGGAGGGCTGGCAAACATACTGAACCCAATATTAATATCTTCATATTTTTTACAGGGATGGTTATGGGAGGGACCCTTCGAGTTTCAAAACGAATTTATGCTACAAGACCGGGAACCTATTGAGCTTTTCCGGAAGAAATTGGAAAGAAAACTGTATAATGCTATTATAAGAAGTGTACATTGCCCGGAGGGCTGGCAAACATCCTGGACCCTATATTTACTCCTTCATATTTTTACAGGGGAGGGATATTGGAGGAACCCTTCGACTGTCAAAATGTATTTATGTTACAAGATCGGGAACTTATTTAACTATCCCGGATAATATTGACAAAAAACCCGTATGATGCAATTTTAAATAATTGTACATAAGAGGACATTGCCCAGGGGGCTGGATAACATCCTGGATCCCATATTTAGACCTTCATATTTTTACGAGGGAGGGGTGTGGGAGGGACCCTTCGTGTGTCAAAAGGAATTTAAGTTACAAGACCGGGAACTTATTTAGCTAGCCCGGATAAAATTGAAAAAAAAAACCCAGTAAAATGTTATTATAATTAGAGTACATTGCCAAGGGGGAGGAGGGGGGCTGGCAAACATCCTTGACCCCATATTTAGACCTTCAAACTTTTACAGGGAGCAGGGGTATTTGAGGGACCCTTAGACTGTCAAAAGGAATTTGTTATAAGGCCGAAAACCTTTTTAGCTAGCCCGGTCAAACGAAAACTGTGTTATGCTTTTATATGCTATATTTATGTGTATTGGCTGCAAGGCAAGAGTCAGTGGAAACAATCAAGGTAATTTAGAAGTTTTGGCCACAACTGAATGAATTCGTGATACTTGTATTGATTTAATAGCTAATTGTTACGAGTTAGATAAGTCTGTTGATTACCTTGTTCAAGGTCCCCAAAAAGGTGTCACATTATGTCATCTAAAAGTGTTTGGACTCCGAAACAAATTAGATTAAATAAAAATATTATTACGAAATGGTAAATTTGACTTATCTGCTAAATGGTAAATTTGATATATCTGCTATCACTGAAAGCAAATTACAGAGAAATATCATCAACGCTGAAACTCATATAAAGGGGTATAATTTAATTCGGCGAGACAGTAATCGGCATGGAGGGGGTGTCCTTGTTTATGTAAAAGAAAAATGGACCATATCTAATGTACAGATATGCGACAACATGGAAATGCTTTCTTTGGATATTAAACAATATAACTCACCGAAAATCACAATTGCTGTCGTTTATAGACCACCGGACGTAAAAGCTAAATGGGTTTTTCTCCTTTCGAAAACACAGTTGACGAAATAATGACAGACAGTAGTGAGGTAGTTATTCTTGATGATTTTAACATTGATGACCATAAAAACACCAACCTCAAGTCTCAGATGGAAATAAAAGGCTTACAACAAGTTATTAACTCACCAACGCGAGTTACAGCAGCTGAGGCACATCTTAACATACACTATTTTCTTCCTAGTTTCCTACTTCAAGTATAGCACTGTTTGCTTTTGGAACATTTAAAGCAATACGAGCTGTATTTTTGAAAATTTTATTTTGCTGTTAAATTGTGTTATTATGATTAATTTGTATGTAACATAAACCTTTAGGATCAATTAGACTAGTATAAAGTAAAGAGAGACTTCTATATACGATTTAAATAAAGAGTATTATATAGGAAATCATTACTGTACAGGACAACAATAATGTAATTTTGATTCAATCGAAGCTTATAAATATTTCTTCCATCGCAAATATGAACAACAGAAGATTATTAACGCCACTTTTCCGTCATTGAAGTAGTTATTTACAATTTTTGCAACAAAAAATTCCGACGTCAAAGATACAAACTCATATTGCTATAAGCTTTTGGAACATTTAAAGCAATACGAGCTGTATTTTTGAAAACTTTATTTTGATGTTAAATTGTGTTATTATGATAATTTGTATGTAACATAAACCTTTATGATCAATTAGACTAATATAAAGTAAAGAGAGACTTCTATATACGATTCAATAAAGAGTATTATATAGGAAATCATTACTGTACAGGACAACAATAATGTAATTTTGATTCAATCGAAGCTTATAAATAGTTCTTCCATCGCAAATATGAACAACAGAAGATTATTAACGCCACTTTTCCGTCATTGAAGTAGTTATTTACAATTTTTGCAACAAAAAATTCCGACGTCAAAGATACAAACTCATATTGCTATAAACAGTATATTATTTGTTTTTAATAAAGTATGCCTTGGTGCAGCAATTGTAAGCTACATGGTACAAAAGTAATGTGTGTCGACACAAATTATAAAAAACTACATATGTATAGGGAAGAGCAAGACAAGAACTGCGCTCCTCTTCTTAACAGTGGAATATCCCTTCACCTTACTTTTTGCCTCCTACTATTAGAAATGCGCGTAACGCAGCATTTCACAAATGTTGCAGAAGGAGAGTCGGGGATTACAAGTTGCATATATTTAGATAAACAAGTGGAATTTATCTAACTTGCTTAGTGGCGCTAGATCGCAAAGGGGGTAGATTTACGCTGACAGAAAGCGCTTTACGCTTAAAATTATGAATTTTCAAAATGATCTTTCTCGCACTGTTTATATATGTAGATTGTTGGATAACCTGGTCATGATATTACTCTACCGTTTCAAGTTCAAAGTGCCTAAATGGAAACATATATCGGAAAATATTTTGTTATTGTAGACCTCACTGAGATGCATTATTCTGTTTATCGGATTTTGATTCAACAAGCTAATTCAGAGAATTCGTGTCCCCCGCTTAGGGAAAAAGTCGGCTCCCCCTGACTGAATTTGTAGAATTATTAAATGTATACATGTATACTGAAGCAAATAGAATACATGTATGTCAATATGCATATAAAGATTTGATTGTTTATTCTTCATTATGTGTATAGAAGATTTTTTATATGGAATTTTTATCACACTGTAATGATGATTTTATAACCTCATAAATTTTTCATTTCACATGCTGAATACTATAATTTAGTAAAAAAAAAAAATAATTAAAAAAAAAAAAGAAAGGTTCGCCCGAGATTCGATCTCGGGACTTCTCACATTTGAAGCGAGAGACATAACCACTAGACCACGGAATCGCTATAAATGACATGAAGTATATGCAGTAGTGAAGTCACATACATGTATATATTCATGTTTGGTATTCTCAAAATTTTACACAATCCATGGTGTTTGATTTATTTAGCCTTTCTTAAACAGTTCTAATAGATGGATGTAATAAGAACATAAAGTCCGCCGAGAACCTGTTTTATACGCAACAACTCTCCTCATGCCCTTGCGCTAAAAATAGCGACATGTAATACTATAAATACTAATAAAACAAACGGGGCGGAGCACTTTGAGAGGGGCGAGAGACGTCCTAGGAGTTTTGATATAAAATTACATTGCATAAGTTCAAAATCTTCTTGAAATATCGCCCGGAAATAATAGTATTACACAAAGACAGAATGTATAAATTTACGACCTTGAACTTTGACCTTTTGACCTCAAAATCAATAGGGGTCTTCATTAGGCCACAGGGAGTTGTTATATAAAATTTCATTGCAAAAGCTCAAATAGTTCTAGAGATATCGTGTGGAAACGAAAGTGTTTTAACAGACTTTGCTTATTTATGACCTTGACCTTTGACCTTTTGACCTCAAAATCAATAGGGGTCTTCTTTAGTCCATAGGGAGTTGCTATGCTAAATTTCATTGCAAAAGCTCAAAGGGTTCTCGAGATATCGTGTGGAAACGAAAGCGTTACAGACAGACAGAAAGACGGACGGACGGACGGACAGACGGACGGACAGACCCAAATTAATATCCCCCACTTTTCAAGCGGGGGACATAAACGGTGTTGCATTGGTGTAATGGTTAAGGGCCATTCGAATAAGCGCTCAGACGACTGAAAACAATGGATTGACCTAACTACCCCTATCGCAACTTATCGGGCCTTTCCGACTAGCGGAAAAACGACCTCGAATGTACTAGGAAGACGCCATTACAACTCTCCTTTTTCACGATCTTTGAAATAAATGCACGGTGATCTTTCATCTGTGAGTATGGCGTTCAACTTTATTCAATGTAATAATATTACCTAAAATATACCATAGAAAGAACTTCCATCTCCGTCTACACTATATTTTAATAAACAGGAAGATGTATAAATTATGAACATCCGGTGATGTTAATACATTGAAGGTTGTTTTTCCGACCTCTGACGACAGGACCCGAGATGATGCGATTGCTGACTACCCTTGGAATAGACCAGTACAAGGGTGCATAAAGCGATGCTACATTCAAAGGTTAACAGAAGAAGCTTACAGCTGAATAAGAAGCAGGGAGAAGACAATAAAGTAAAAAGGCTGAGAATAGTGGCAGGTTATCCTAGAGATTTGATGTTAAATTCTTGGTGTAGTAAATATGAAGAAGATTCAGACTCTTATCAATCAGTAGGAACCTAGGGCAGAAACACGGTAGTCCCCATCTCTAGATAAGAAAAAATATTCTTTATTTAATGTGATTTTCCCTCAGATAGAGCGGCCCTAGGATTATAAATCCAATCAATTACTCAGGCAGAGTTAGGGAAAAATCTATATATATATATATATATATATCCCTTGTAGAACCCAATCATACACGTTACATTGGTAACTTAAAATAGAAGTTTCTGCGAAATACTTTATAAATGCTATTCCTCGTCATATATTTCAGTTTTTTCATGATTACAATGAACGGTGTTGCCGTGGTTACTAATGTAAAAATTTCTGTGAAATGCTTTCAAAATGCTACTTCTCCTACAGTTTCAGTCTAATTGATGCAGAGGATTTAAACTCGCGACATGTTTATAAGGTTTCATCCGAAAGACAGCTTTTTCAAGTCTCGCATTGGATTCATACGTACCGCAGTGCCATGGATTCAAATCTGCCACGCAAGGACTAGTTTCAATAATGTCTTGGGGGGGGGGGGGGGGGGGAGATCAAAATTCTGAAGATCATCATAATGGCGCTAGTGCGGGGGCGATTCACTCCAGCGCACATTTCGACTAAAATAGTATATATATTTTAATCTGGAATCCGAAGATGTAGTTATCCAAGACAAAATTGATCCAAAAATATTTCCATATTATTATTGAAAAGTTCATGAAATCCCCCACGCTTTTTGTGAATGTTATTATTAATGTAGTAAGTTGGTGTAAAATTAAACATTATTCAAAGATGCTAGAGTTATAATATAACCCCCTAAAACAAGTTTTTTTTTGGGGGGGGGGGTAAAATTCTAATCACCCCCTACGTTGTCCGCATGGTGCCGTGGGTTGGAGCGTCTACTTTAGAGTCGTAAAGAAACGTGTGGATCCTAACGTCGCGAGTTCGAATCCCACCGTGGGACGTGAAGACCGGTCCTTCGGATGAGACCGTATAAACCATGGATCCGTGTTGCAGTAAGTGCTGGCACGAAAAAGAGCCATTCCTGCCGACCCTGAGTGCTGAGTATTCCCCATTTTCAAAAGTGAGTTATCTCCCCTCAAAATCGGAACTCTTCTATACTAGCCTAACTTCCGCGGACTACGCGTTGCGATTATCCCACAACATAATGATCAACTTACACGCTGTATTTAAAAATTTTAAAAGAAGGAATCGGTTTGCATTTTTTTTAAAGATAATAAATTAATTCATAAAGGGTCTGTTAACCCCCCCCCCCTTCTAGAAAGATATACATGTACGAATTAGCCAGGCACGTAGCATCGTCTTTGAAAGTGGGGGGGGGGGGGGTATCCAAAGAAATATTTTTTTCTTACCTGGAAAAGTTGACAAGCAAAGAAAAACCTTGCCCAAAGTTGAAAAAGCTACTTATTTTAGTACCAGTTCCTGGTATACAATACTACATTTCCCTTATATAACTTTACCGTAGTATAAACTGTGTGTGTGTGTGGGGGGGGGGGGTGGCAACCTGTCTATCAATGAACATTTTCAATAGAAAAAGTAATATTGGGAAAAAAGTGGGGGTGGGGCTAAGCCCCTTGACCCCCCCCCCCCCCCCCCCCGTGCGTACAGGTACAGATAACGAATATGAACGAATATGTAAATGGGTTGAACAGTTGAATATGAACCATAGTTGTGAAAATTAAAAATCATTAGAATTATTAATTGTGAATTCAATAAAATTACGGTGTATGTCTGTTACACGGGGTTACATGAGTCTCTCTCTCTCTCTCTGATATATTGTTTTTACACACTTTGCAAAAAAGAATAACTTATAAAAATAAAAACATGTACTTACACTGAAAGGATTAAAAAAAAAATAACACTTGAGAAAAGAATGTTTTCCGTTAATTAACGAGAAATACACTAGGAAATTATTGTATCAATTTCGTGTTTCTGCTCTCAATTCTCTGATCAATCTAAAACAAAATGTGTATTTTACTCGGGAATATACATGTACATATGCTTAGATCCTAGACTAAAACTCAGCTCAGACTTTATACGACATATGTAACACGAATTCAGGTCGATGCTATTTTAATTAGTCTTTCTTCGTTACATGAGCACATGAGATTAACAGTCTGACTAAAGCCAGCCCCTACTATATCACTTCGTTAGTAGGTAACGAAGTGATATAGTAGGGACTGGCTTTAGTCAGACTGATGAGATTAAATTATTCATTTAGAATTTCATTCAAAGTTTTAATATTATACAGTGAATCAATTATTTTACAAATAAAAAATTCTAGAAACACGCTTAATTCAAATGCAATAGGCCTTTAATTGTCACCAAATGTGTTCTAATAAGCAAAAGGTCTATGTTATGACATACAATCGAGCAAAAACGCAGTTTCTTGGTATCGGTCGCGGAAGACGAACTACTGCTGTATATGCAGCAATTTCAGAGGTAAAACTGTAGATTGACATGTCATCAGTCTCCAAATAATTGCTAGAGATACAAAGAAAATATGGCTGCAGCAGACTAGATTAATTCGTAAAAAACTTTATAACTAAAAATTTGTTCCGCAAATTTTGTAAATAATGATGATCCGTCTGCAGAACATCCACTACCGAAAATTAGCTTTTTTTTAATAGGCCTATTCGAATACGAATCAGAATTTTATAATTAATTTGTTTCTTTTCTTTTTTTGTTTTTTTTGTTGGGGGGGGGGGGGGGGGGGGGCTCACACTGTGACAGCGCCTTATTATACTACTATACAGATTAATACAAATCCAGAAAGAGACTATGAGTGGGCAATTTAAAAAAAATACGAAACAGTTAAGATTTCTTTTTATTCACAAACACAATAACATTTTTCCATATGACAGAGTCATTACACCATGAACAAATTTACATCAAGAACGTCAGCGGAAGTGACTTTATTTATAGCGCATGCGTATTAAACACAGTAAAAGAGTTCCCTTCAGGGGAAATAACTCACCTTTTGAAAATGGGGAATAGGATAAAATATGCATCTCTCCACTGGCAATGGGTGGCGTCTCCATATGAGTGCAAAATTCTCGGAAAGGATGTTAATCTATACATAATCAATCAACAAAATGCCCCCTTTCGATCCAAATTCGATTCTACGTCACCGACTTTAGTGAATAATAGACTGATCATAACTCAATCAATTTGTATTTATAATTGGGAATTCAGTATGTGCAAGATAAATCGTTTTTGATCAAATTTGTAAATCTTCAGTGATTTTATCTAAATTAATTACATATCCAATGTCTTAGTCCAGGATAAAATAAAAAATACATGTAGTTAAAGTACTTTACATGGAAAATATAGAGAAAACGAACAGTATTCAAAACCTAAAGTCATAAAACAATACAAAATAGGAGCAAACACGGACCTCTAAACATTTAAGGTGGAATCAGGTGCCATAGAGAAGTGAGCTGTTAGTTTTCCCTAACAGTAATGAGCAGTATCATTTTATCAGTAAATCATTTTATAAAATAATTGTTGCTATTTTTTCGGTCAATACAATGATTAAGCCATCTTTGAGGCGCAATATTCACCTCGCCCTTCGGGTCAATGAATATTGTACTCCTCAGATGGCTAGATCATTTTATTGACCTCAAAAACAGCAATAATTGTATAAAATAATCTTAAGGAATACTATTTTTTGCGAGAATGAAATTTTCACGTGATCACTGTCTCGCGTAATAAAAAGTGATTTATAGTACTCACGGCGGAAATGCCCAGGCTGTTGGCATCTGAAGCATTGAACAGACCATCGTTGTCGCCTGTGTGCCTTGATGACGGGATCACTTTGCCTGCCTTGAGAAGTTTTTATGCTTATTACTGTGCAAAAGCTTAATATAAACACTTTGCTTCGACTTCGGCAAGATCTGGCGACTGTGGATTTTATGAGACGTCCTGTATGGAGCTTGTCGGCTATACCTTGACCGCTCTGGGCAAGACCAGACAGAGCGCATGATCCCTTAGCTGATAAGTCTTAACACGCAGAACAGCCTCATCTAAATTAAGAGGAGGTATTCTAGCAGTCTCCTACCAGCTGGTACATCCTGACATCGCATTGCAAACCGCAAAACTGCATGCCCCTGAAAGACTTGTACCGGAACTCCCACCCCTAGAGCATGTTGCACTGTCCCTATGACGCGATCACACCACTGCTCTAGACTCTCGCCTGTCTGCTTGATCATAGAGTTAAACTCAACCTGCGAGGCAGCGTGCCCTTCCCAAAACGCTGCTCAAACCGAGATACTATTTCAGCAAAGGTCGTATCCTCAACACGCGAGTTGATTAGGTGAAAATATGTGAGTGCAGGCCTGTCTTCTGAGATGCTAGTGCTACATGTAACAGACCGTCCTTATTTAACCACCTTGCCAATGCCTTTAACTTAGCGTGGAACAAACCTTACTCTAAGCTCCAATCGTACACAATACTCTTAGCCCCCACTGGGATATATCGCCCATACCTTAATGAATCACCATAAGATGTCTCTAAGGCCATACTTATAATATTTTATTTGCTCGCACGCGCCTCATTTATTTAGGTGTGAGTGGTAGGTAGACTTTTCTAGTTTCCTACCGCCAGAGGACTATAGATTTCCGGCCTCTGCGTCTGTCCGTCCCATTTGGTTTTCCGCACTTTTTTTCTAAATACTTGCAGATATTGAACTGAATTTTAATACTTGAGTGTATCTTATTGAGTTACAGATCAAGTTTGAATTTGGCATCGCTTCGTTGATTTTTGACAGAATAATGGCATTTTGAATTTTTCTTATTCGTTTAATTAAGATCGGGTTCCGATGGTGAATAAATATGAAGGGAGAACAAGACATTGGAAAAGTAATTTGAATTTTATGCCTTAACATGGATTATTTTATTCGGTTTAACTGAGTTTTCACAACCTACAAATCGTGCAGTTTTACCTTGCACTTTGCATTTTATAAAACATCCTAAAAAAGGGGGGAACTTGGTAGGGGGCTTGTATTGCTTCTGAAATACTCTCATAAATAAATTTCGATTATATATAGGTATTAACTATGTCTTATATTTCATCTTACTAATCAGACAGTAAAATTAAAGCATTCTAAATGAATTCAATCTTTTATTGCCCTTATATCAGAGCACATCAGTTCTTTTTAGGCAAACGACAAATATGATTTTTCCCAGATCTATTTCAATAGTGACATACTTCAGGTTATGGTCAATGTTATGTACAATCTTTATCCAGTCATTAGGACATGGGGAAAATGATTCATCTCCATTTGCCTTAAAAACTTGAACTACTTTTTCGAAGTTTTTGTCTATCCCACATGGAATTTCGTTTGCCACTGGTTCTGTGGCGATCTCGTAAACAATTCAGGGTTGTGGTTAACAATGTGATTAAAATTTCAAGTGAGCGATGAAGAAATCAAAATTTTATCGCACATTTTTTGCAAAGGAAATTACTAGCATGTTTAACTTTTTCTTTGAATTGCAGCTTTTCAGAACTGAGCGGAAAAACAATTTCTAAAATGTTTTACGGGGTCATCCCCCCGAAAAAAAAGAAAGAAAGAAATCACTATAACTTCAGTAAACGTAAGAATCTTCATCTATCCAGGATTTTAATTGATAGAAAGCGACACTAATTTGTATAAAATTTTAACAACCAATTCTCAATCAAAGTGTTTATCCGGGCTTGCCGGATATAGGGGTGCATTAATAGAAATCTTATTATAGAAAATATTTTTTGAACATTTCTTTTTTTTTTAACCAATTATAATGATTCACCAAGATAAATATTGCCCCCCCCCCATGTTTTCCAGACATAACCTTTAGACTATAGAAACGATCATTGGAGCCTCCAACCCTTTCTGTATGTTAACATAATGTAGTTAGTGAGTGTAAGAAATAGTACTGAAAGATATTAGAGCCACGTCATTACTCTGTCAGTGGTTTTCGTCAGAGGCTAAAAATGACTTAATAAATTCAACTTTTATAAATTATAGAGGGATTATATATGTATTAAATATATGGTTTCTGAGAAATTTATATATTTAAATGATTTAATCTCAAATAAAATTTTCCGTTCCGTTCCACTTTGTGTTCCTAATTTTAGCAACATACTCTTAATTTGGATTTTAATTCTCAGTTTGCTGATCTCAAGGTATCTCATTGTCTATACAATAAATAGACCAGTTTTTTTAATAGAATAAACTAAATGGCCTATCTAAGACCCCCCTATTTAATGGCTCTCTGCCATCGGTCCTTCGGATGAGGTCCCGTGTCGTAATTGCTGCTGGCACGAAGGAGACTGCCCCCCTCCCTGTTGAATGGCTCTCTTTTTGGATGAGGTCCATTGTCGCAGTTGGTGCTGGCACGAAAAAGACCCTCACCCGTTCATTGGCTCTATACCATCGGATGAGGTCCCGTGTCGCAGTTGGTGCTGGCACGAAAAGGATCCCCAACCGTTCAATGGCTCTCTGCCATCTGTCTATCGGATGAGGTCCCGTGGCGAAGTAGATGATGGCACGAAGAAGATTCCCCCCTGTTTAATGGCTCTCTGGGATCGGTCCTTCGGATGAGGTCTTGTGTCGCAGTAGGTGATGGCATCCTTCCTGCTGTTCGATGGCTCTGTAGGACTGGTCCTTCGGATTAGACTGTGCACGAAAAAGATTGGTTCCTCCTTGTTTAATGGCCAATGGGGCCAAGTTAAGGATTAAAGTTGCAGCTCTCGACGTGCAAGTGGTGTCACCTACCTATATATACGTGTTAAAAGTTCTCGAGAGGGACGCTAAACAACAACCAATTAATTCAAAATCTCTGATTCATAGCGGGCAGCTACTTCATTTCAGTCTGTTTTGCTTGAAACAAGCGGTCGAAGTCGGGGTAAAAAAAAAAACGAATCACACTGTGTGGGAATGGACTGAAATGGGTAGTAGACTTTTTTGCTAAATATGCAATACTAATGCTGACAAATTCTCAGATATGGAGTCTTCGAATGTGAATGAGAATCTCAACCATGAGATTGCGAAGAAGACTCCAAAATTACAGCATTAGTCCGGGTCAGAAAGTCTAGCTTATCGCCTTTCTGCATCTAAAGCACAGAAAAATGAGGTTCACCAGTATCTTTTAGAGGTAGAATAATAAAGTACCCTTTTCGTTTAATTTTGAAGGGGTGGGGGTAAGCAATCCTTGTTATTAGAACTATGTGCATGTCATATTTTTTATTTATTTATTAAGGTCAATAAAACGTGCAATCTCTCACATGCTAAAGAATAGTATCACAAACTGGTAAAAAAAAGTGAAACAGGGGACTATCCAGGCAAAAAGGAAGCGACTAAAAGCAGAGGAAAATCGGTATTCTTTGCAAGTAATGGAGAAATTAAGGAAAGGAACAACATATAAATCAGGTTTTTCACTAAATAAAGAAGAGGTTCAGTTTAGTGAAGAAATGCAAGAAATTCCGTTACCAGCAACCCCTCAAAACGGACAACGAACACTCTGGTTTCTACTTTTTCTTCATTTGTAGAAATGGACCTAGAAACTACAGGATTCGGTGATTTCATATAATGAAAATATAAAACCAAGAAATCTACAATTATTTTCTAAATAAACGTTACGTAAATGTATTTCCATGTTTATATTTAGCTACAGATAGCAATATTACCCAAATACGCGAGTTTCGAGATTGTAACTCTCCTGCGATAGAGGCGCAAAAAGTATCCATTTCAGCATGGAGGTGGGACAGTTTGTTTATGTATAAAAACGTGCATAAATAAATGAACGATATTGATGTCTTTTGATATTAATTTAATGTAATGAATGTTAGAAATGTTAAGCAATGATGCCTTTTATGATTTTATCAAGCTCAACTGTGTATATTTACAAATCTACTTTCAATTATAGGGTACTTGAAAACGAAATAAACGTCGTGGTCTTTATAAAAATTAAAAGATTTTCTTGATTGTACAAACATTCTCTAAAAACTTAATGTTTTTTTAAAGTTATAATAAGGGAAAAAAATCAATGTGTCATTTAGATTGCCGACATGTAATGATCAGATTCATGTTTACCGTATTTATTAGAGGTCAATATATCTCTTCCGTTGTCGGAAAAGTCTCACATTCACTGAATTTTTTTTGGTCCGATTTTTTTGTTTAAAAAAATTACACCTTTACTTTAATTTGGTTATGAAATCAATGTTGTCGCATCACTGATTTCTGCATTCTTTTAGGAAATAACAACAAATTAGGTAAATCAATGCTTGTTATTCACACCGCGGCCATTTTGAATCCAAAGCGAGGCTAGGAACGCAAACATGGCAGCGTGCTCTAAGTCGAATGAGTCTCCTGGCGCTTGGAGTAAAAACCTCCAGTACGTCCCCCCTCTCACCCAGGACAAGGTGGAGAAGTGGGCCAACGACACGGCTAAAATCCCAAGGTCAAAACAGCAGAAGGGGTACGGGAACTTCTTAGAAGGATATATACATGAGGTCGAAAGTAAGTGCTTGCTCGAGATTGAATGTGTTTACAAGCACGATGATATAACAAATATTGGTTGGGTGATATTTATTTAAATGCATAATTCAACTAAGGTGATAAATTTAAACCTGTACTGTTATTTATCGGTAATGTTTAAAGAATAATATGAAGTAAAAGTGACGTACATTTAATCAACTGGGTATATACTGACATTGCCCGAATTTTCTCGAGAATCCTTCAAGCTGGTTTACCGCTGAAATGCTTATGGTGTAAACATGAAATGCATTATATTTATTTTGGTTGAACATTAATCTTGACTTCAGTTTTTATAATACTGTTGTCTCTTGTCTGTAGTACAAACATGCAAGGATGCTGTTCGTGTCAGGGCCAAGGCCTTTCCTTCCATGAAAAAAAATAACCCACCATATAAACTGATGGTTGGCTAGTTCAGAAGTTTAAATGTTATTTATTGTTAGTTTGTTGGTTGGTTCTTTTATTTTTGAATTGCTTTATTATTATTTTTTCTTTTGCATATATATTATCTTCTTTTTATGAATAATTTAAATTTGAGAGAGTTATGTTAATATTTTGAAAAATAATCACCAGAACTAGGGGGGATCCAATTAATTAATAAAGAACATAGTGTGGTCTATTGAGACTAAGAATCATTGCATTTGCATAATTTTTACATGGCACCAGTTTCAATGCCAGTTCTCATTTAAATTGTGATTTTTGTTTGTATTTAAGTTTTTTAAAATTTTGTACATCAGTTGTTTTATTCTAATTTAATGAAAACAATTACATGTATTATTAAATAATTGTGTTGCGTTTTGCGTGCACTATGCCTAAATAGGGTTTGACACATGTTGCATGAGCCGGAGGCAAAATGGAAGCTGGCACTATTTTGGCATAGTCTGTATACGCTATTTAAATCCTCAGAACACTATTTGATAATGGTTGGGTATGTGTTACAGAGTCAAACTGACAGGAAGCATAATAATGTATGATATTTGAGTTTTCTTGAATGTCAGATGGGAGATTGAATAATATGAATACCGGTATATAATTTGTTGTAACTTGTGTATAATTTTATTTAAGGAACATGAACTGAACTTTGTACTTATTAATAATAATCAATGTTTACACAGCAAGGTTTAATTGATATATTCTACTGTATTAGTGTATAATTTATATCTGTGTTTTATAAATTTTGTTGTTTTTAGTAGACTTTTTCTTTCAAATCAGTTGAAAAAATCTTTTCTTTTATAGGTAGAGTTGTGTAAAACATCCTCAGACATTTTGCTGTCACAGTGTGAGTGTAAAGCTGGAAATGGGCACTGCAGTCATAGCATAGGATTATTATACCTTTTATGTCACTACCAAAGGTATCAAATATGCAAATTTCGCACATGTTGAAATAGGTTTCATAATGTAACAGTTATAATGACAACTATCATTTCTTATTTTATTTTGAAATCAAAATACAAATAACAAAATAAAGATCTTAAAGAAATCTGTAATTGCATCTATAACCAATGAAAATAGTTATTTTTATGCTTTAAGACTCGGATTGAAGGCTGTACCCCCAATACAGAGTAAAACATCTTTACCACAGACCTGGCATATTCCCCAGAGAATAGAGGGTTTGGAACCAAAGCCTGTACATAGTTTGGAAATTTGCAAGGTATTTTTGAATAAAGAAAAAATATTTTTTTTTTATTTTAGATTCTAAAAATATTTCATGTAGTTAAGATAACATTCAATTAATATTCACCAAAGAAATCTCTTGGCAAACAAGGCAGTGCCTGGCTTTGCTATAAATTGAATGGTTATCATGGGGGTAAAACATATAGCAGTATAAAGCTATACAGACATAAATTCTGCAGTAGACATATTTTCTTGTATCACTTTTGCCAAGCAATGTTAATTGTGACATTTATTCATGCTAAAGAACATGGTTTCATCGTTGAGAGGGTAACAGTGTTCTTTAACAAATGTTTAAATATTACACGTTGTATATTGGTAAATGTGAAATTTTTCTTTAATAATTTAACAGGTGAACCCTAAAAAGGAACCACCAAAGAAAAAAAGGCGAGTAACTGAGGGAGTGTTACCAAAACCTGTACTGTCCAGTTCAGACAGTTCCAAGTGAACAATTCAGAAGCACATTGCTCGAGAATCTAACAACACTGAAAAGTGATGCTCAGATTGTACGCTTATTATCACCTTCAGATGTCATTGAATCTTCATCCAAGTTTGGACCAGTACCAAAAGGTTCAATACTTTCTTACCAACAGAAACAGCTGACTGATATTGGTGACATTATAAATAACAATGAACAGCCAAGTTTTCCAGAATTTTCACTACCAGAACAACCCAAACACTATAATCGAGTGTTGAACCGTGCTGAGTATGACATTTTTATAGGCATGGACACTAATCTCACACATGCGCTAGAATTAGAGGAGCAGACTCGCGCACAGAGTGCTACTAAATTATGGCATGAAATTCGCCGCCACAGGATTACCTCTACCATGTTTAAAGACATATGCGTCAGGAGAGCAAATCATGAAAAACTGGCAGTGCGTCTTCTGAAAACCAAAAACATTCAGACTTCAGCGATGAAATATGGCTTGGAAAATGAACCTGCTGCAGCTAAATTGTATTCCGAAATTACTGGAAATAATGTCTACTTGTGTGGTTTTGTAATTAATCCAAGTTCTCCTTACCTTGGAGCATCTCCTGACAGAAAGATTTTTGATCCAAATTCTACACCACAATATGGGCTCCTGGAGATCAAATGTCCTGACAAAGATTCTTTCCAGGAATGTGTATACCTTAAAGTTACCAATGATGGGACTTACAAACTGAAGCAATCTCACCAATACTACTACCAAGTGATGGGGCAGGTGGGTCTTACTGGACTCCAGTGGTGTGACTTTTTTGTGAAATGTAGACTCGATTATCATAAGGAGAGGATTAACTTTAATGCAGACAAGTGGGAAGAAATCAAGTTGTCTCTGGACAAATTTTATTTTGATTATTTCTTGTCTGAAATTCTTAAAATGAAGTAATATGTGTTTACTTGACGTTACTGATACTGAATATTATTCAGAATTTATTGAACATAACAATAAGAAATTAACAATGCTTTGTGTGTAACAAATACAATGTAAATGCATACATGTACATGTACCACAGTTTTGTTTAGCAATGCCATAGAAACTGCCATGTATTGTATTTATAATAATTCAACTTTTTCTTCTAAGACTACATTTATATATATGTTTCAATACCGCTTTGATCTTTTTGTAGAATTGTTACAAATATTATTCCATTCATATTAAACTAATATCATTTCAATTTAACATACATGTCTACTCCTGGTTGAATAAAAAACATGCATAATAATATTTAAATTTATCATTTATTTCATTTGAATTCATCATGTTCATAGGAAATGGTTTTATACAAAGTGATGTACTTGTACATAATTTGCACTGAAAAGCTGTAATGTTTAATATACAATCAATAGTTACATTGAGTACAATACTTGATGATGACCACTATCTCCATTCTAATACAGTAATGCTGAATGTGAAAGTATCAAATGCAGAGTTGTATTCACATTTCAAAATAATCAAACAAATTGAATATAAGATAATGGTGTAACTACTATACTAGAATAAAGGCCCCCTGAAATTTGTCAGTATTGCACAAACTGTCCATATCTGATTAATTGATGCAGCTAAATTAAGAGGTATGACCCCATCAAATATATGATACTCTTTTATCCTCCTTATAGCTCGCTCTACATGAATACGGAGCCGTGCTATCTCATGTGTTTGTGCTACCTCACTAGCAGAAAATTTTCCCTTTTCACCAAGGAAAGGGGGTATTATCAAAGACGCATGATGTTTGTCTAATAGGTCAGCTATCAAAAATCCTTTGTCAGCCATTACTTGATCGTTAGGTTCTAACAGGTCCAAAATTCCTGATAATGCAGTTATAGCTTTATCACTGATGCTTCCTGTATACAGTGAGCTAATGAACGACACAGCACCACATGGAGTTATCCCAATCAAGCTCTTAAATGTTGTGTGACTCTTGTAATTGGAGTAAGTTTCAGAATTTAACACTTTTGAGCTAGGGGTTTGAACTTTAATTTCTGTACAATCCAAGATGACTCTGACTTGGGGATATGACTCTTTAAAACAAGTAGGCATGTTACTGTCAATCACACAACGAGGTGGCCAAATAGGTAAACAACCCAGCATAGTATATAAATAATTAGACCAAGTTATTAAAATTCTACTAACTGAAGACTGAGATATGTTAAATCTAACAGCCAAATCCTGTTCTGGAAATCCCTGACGCACTCTACAAAGGAACATAAAGAACTGATCTATGAGTGGCAATGCTTCATTACGAATAGCATTCAACTTCATTTTCTCTGTATTTGAAGAGTGTCTTTGCATTTGTGTCCATCTAATCATCGTTGCTGCAGATGGCTGAAGAGCATTATATAAACATTTTAAGGTTTCATAATCTTTAAAACCAGTATAAAAGTTTATCATCTGGGGATCTGTAGTGAATCGCTCCAAAGAAAAAAGTCTCTTTTCCACTGCCACAAGTTTTCCTTGTAAGTTCACAATTTCTTCTTGGGCTGCCTCCAATTGGTCGTGAACTGCAGTATGGACTATGTAGTCATGGTCACTTGACACAGGTGGAGTCTGGTCCTCGGAAATGGTCGATACTTCAGGTGCTTCCTCAATGCTGACCTCTGCAGACTTTGCTGGTGACCTAATTTAGTAAATGAAAACAATATCAGTGATGTACATGTAGTTACAAACCTAAGGTAGCGGTAGCAACACAAACAAATTAGCAGGGAGGGGTAAAAACCTTGAAATTATGTTTTTAAAATAATTCAGGGAATGAGGTACTAACGTCTATTCAATCATCCTCTGCCTGCTCTTTCTATTTACCACCAATGCACGAGCCACAAATCAGTTTACAAAGACCGAGATGAAAGGTCTAATTTTACTTAGCTTGAAAATTACAATACATGTCAACAAATTTTACCGTAATCAATGTTTCAATTTAGGTTTCTAAAATACATTTTCACTCTGTGCCATCAGCTTGTGCATTCACCTCTCTCGGGCCGTGTTTATGACAATGATAAAAACAAAATTTATATAATAATTGTGTATTTATTTTAATTTATTATGATTATACATTTGCACTTATGTTTGTCCTTTATAGTTGGTTGATATATACTAAATACATTTAAAACTAGGCACCAATTTGGAAATTATCCTTGAACTACCATGTTTTTGTACATTACGCCTTTACAGAGGTGTCTGCGAGACCATCATATGAATATATTCGGCACTAGAAATTTTAACAGTTTTACAACACCTTATTGCAATATTATTACAATCAGTCGGAGTCCATCTGTACACTTTTACAAATGTTGACTCATTCTCTAGAATTAAGAACCATGTCAACTTACATGACTTTCAGTGATCTCCTAAGTGGCCTGATTCTCTTGACCGGGGAATTCCAGGCGAATATACTTGGTACACTTCCTGGCTTTAGCAGTCGTTTACCATTCAATGACCGACGTACTTCAGTTTGTAAAAAATGGGCTGAACACACCCTGGTAGCATCCGATATCTACGAAAAAATCATAACAATAATTTCTTATGTGTTCCAAGTTTGTTCATTATCAGGTCTGGTACAATCACTAGATTTAGCTATGTAGCTGTATTTACCTACTTATCTTTATTTACCTAACTGAGGTAGCTTTATTTAGCTACCAGATCAATTTATATCTATAAAAAAAATTTTCTCAGGATGTGCAAAAAATCAGAATTTGATGCAGTGATCATTTTCAACTTTCAACTTATCTGAAAACAAATTCATGAAAAAATGTTTTTAAAACCCGCCCTAGTATATGAATATTAATATTCATTGAATTGCGACTTTTTGTCTCTTTTTAATAAAAAGAAAAACTTTGAAAAGTTGCATTGAAATAGCTAAATAAAGCTACCCGAGGTAGGTAAATAAAGTTAACACTTGTCAACGTCGTGTCATACAGTATGTATGTACTTACTCTGAAGTGTGGCCCTATATCCCTGCGGATTTTAATAATCCATTCTTTCCTTTTGATTTTTTCTGTAGGGAATTTGTGAAAAGATATTTCCCTATTGTTGTCATACCGGGAATCATTGTTGCACAATGGGACACAACAATGATATGCTGTACCCGTACTTGTACTGGAACTCGCCATCTTGTTTGCGTTCCGAGCCTCGTTTTGAAATTTGATGCCGCAATCCGTGAATAAGGAGTATCACTTATCTAAGCTTTCTGCGACGAAATGATCTCGATTGTTATAACTTTACGCTATGGAGTCGATGGAAACGTTTTAACTGCAGACATCAGCTGACTACGACGTGACATCTTTTGAATGCTGTCGATTATATTTTGCGGTAGTACAGTCATGTTTATCTTCTTAATTATTTCACAAAATAAGGACACAATTTATCTACCAATATTTGAACAACGTTCGCTGAATTAATATAAATAATAAATACATTGTGAAGTGCTGTTTACCATAAGTGCTTGAGGACGGGACCCCCCTCCCCCTTTTTCGATATAGACCCCTGGGCTTTTTTCTCATAAATAATCCTTCATTGACTTATTTGTGATAAGATCTATACCAAATACATGTATTAGAAAAATTACCTGAAGCAAACGTTTTTTAGAATCTACCCAAAACTCTATATAAAAATCAACGAGAGTGGGGTAAAATTTTTATAGAAGGTTAGTTTAATCAAATTTTCTGAATTGATAGGATAGATAATATCACAAATGTGTCATCCATATATAATTAATGTGAAAAAGTCTAACAGGCCCTGGGGTCTATATTTATGTGAAAAAGTCCCGGGGGTCTATATTGGGGGAGGGGGGGGTCCTGTCCTCAAGCACCTGTGCCGTTTACAGTTTTTAGATCAACAACTTAATAAATTGAGATTAGATGTTCCCGTGAATGATCTACATAATTATGTATTTTTAAAAAGTTGGATTTATGTAATTTATGTAATCATGTTAATTCAGGATTATAACATTGTCAGTGTTGAAAAAATTTTCTAAGAGATTATTTTTTTCATTTTTCCCCACAGGTTGTGTTGATAGCCTGTCCGCTTCTCAAATGAGAATAGGGGTCTGCCTAGCACACCAAACTCTATGGAAAATATTTTTAATTTAGAACATGGTCATGCCGTGTACCACCTGGTATGATGAGTTAAATGTGAAAGAACAAAGACTGGTCACAAACCTGCACAGGATTAAATCAACAAAAGTGCCAAGTGGTGTGTCCCATGTATGCACGGCTGAGTTGCACATGACTGGATTTCAATGATTTAATTATCATGTTTAGAACTCCAATTTTTTCAACTATACTGTGTTCATCCAGAATGTGATTATAATTAACTTTTGTATATCATAACTCAAAGACAAACTGCATCAATACCGGTATAAATATTAAATACATGTAATTTAATGTGACTGTAATGAAATATTATTAAAATCATTGTTATATTTAATTTTAGACTTTTCCTTTTCTATAGTGAGCTTATATTGGTGAGCACTGTTTTAGATGTACATGTATGGCATATTTAATGTCTTTTTAAAATATTTATTTTCAATGTATCAATCACAACTGCAAAAAGCAAAATCATAATCGCTGAGCATCATGTTCAATCTTATCAGCAGCTTTGAAGAACAAACACTAGTAAGTAATTATTTTATATATGCAGGCTCTGATCAAAGTGTTTGATCTTGAATCGACTGCTTAAATAGAAGTTTTAATAACTTACTGTAGCTCAAAGCACACAGACACTTGTAAATCTTATCCTTTTTTTCTTTTTATGAAATTATACTCCCTATACCTTGTAAGGTAGGACTTTAGGGAAAATGTTATTTTTTATATTAAAAGAATCATATTTAAATGGGAACAACTCATAGGCGTCGGAACCGGGGGGGGCTTAGCCCCCCCCCCTTTTTTTCCAAATATATACGTAGTATAGACATTGAACATATCTTCGTAAGTTTAGCCCCCCCACTTTCCACAGATACGTCTCAGTATAGGTTAAAATGGGGAAAGTGGTGGAGTATGGAAGAAAAGTTTTGGTACTGGAGTTCGAACCAACCTACCCCCGCCCACGAAATAGGATTTCCGTGTTAGGGAAATAGATATTTCCCTTTTTTTTTTTTTTTGCTTGTCAGGTTTTTTGGGAGGTACAATTTTGTTTTTTTTACACTTAGCCCCCCACTTTTAATTTGCTTCCGACGCCAATGCAACTTTACCCCTTTTAGCCCTATGCGCTATGGTAGGCCTAACTTTCAAACCCTAAAACAGTTTGACAAGCTAAAAAAAAAGGAAAAATGTCTCCTTTTCGTACAAACTCGAAAATCCTGTCGGGGGTGGGTTGGTAGGATCGAACTTCTTGCATACATTATAATAAAAAAAATGGGGTGGCTATAAACTTGCCAAAGGTACTCATTACTTGTGTTACTGTACCATAGTCATGCATAGGGGCCTGTTGCGATATCAGCGTTGTCAAACACTGCTATTAAGCATAAAATGTTTGCTCTTTAAAAAATTCACGTATCAATAGGCCTATCTGTTTCTTAAATATGAACTTTTTTTTTCATCGAGCAGCATCTTGAGCAACCGCACATGCATTTTGACAGCTTCTCTGTGATCATGGTCATCATCTGTCATCTTAAATACTCAAACTGTATAGCTTTTTGTACACATTAAAAACAAGATAAATACCTCAAAAGCTGCTCAAAGAACTCTTTAGTGTATTAGTAAAAAGAATTTGGTACATTCGGCAAAAGTTTAATTCATTCCATGCTAGAATATCTCGACAATGTAGATGTAAATAACGTAATCTTTGTAATGCCGGATGTTTTCTATGCATCCCGGTGAGGGCGCTGCAATCGGAGGGAGATGGTATAGTGATATCTATTGTGACGTCATGGAGTCGGCGGTCCCTTCGTTTCAGGTCTATGATATATCCAACAATAAATATCTGTCCCACCTGTTTTTTTACGCGGCAACCAAACTCCCCTCCTCAACGAAAGAGCCCACCAAGGGAGATAATCTCGAAACTTGCGTATTGCAGCGAGAGATTTTAAGACTTCTGATCACTTTGTGAGATTCATCATGCCACAGAACTGTTTCTTTCCGTCTACAGTGTCAAAACTTACTGGTATTGAAACTCCTGGGTTGAACATGTATTATAACCTTATTCCAGTTGAATCCACAACATGCAAACGTGCTATTGATGAATTCTTGGTATGGTTGAAAAAACACAAGTCACCGCTTCTGGTTGCTCATAACGCCAAGTTTGATGCACACATTCTTGTATCAACCATCTGCACGCTCAAAATGAAGGATCATTTGAAAGATATATCTGGATTCATTATCCAAAAACGAATTCCCAGGTAGAATCTCATACAAATTTGAAGGTCTGAAAACAGATCTAATTGATGATCAGAATGAAAACTTGCAATTGCATAATATAGAAGTTGACGTAAATGTATTGAATAATTAATTGAAAAAGGTATCAGACGTTCATGAAAAACTGATGGCGAACTCATTTTCAACCGAGAGTGTTCTAGTAAATAATCGTCGCCCGCGTGGCGCAGTGGTTAGAGCGTCTGCTCTAGAGTCGTGAAGTAAGGAGTCAATTCTTACGTCGCGGGTTCGGATCCCACTGCGAGACCGGTCCTTTGAATGAGACAGTATAAACCGAGGTCCCGTGTCGCAGAAGGTGGTGGCACGAAAAAGATCCCTCCCTGCTCAATGACCCTGAGTGCCGAGTATAAGACAAAATTTGCAGCTCTCCATCGGCAATTGCAAGTGGTGGCGTCTCCATATGAGTGAAAAATTCTCGAAAGGGACGTTAAACAATATACAATCGATCAATCACCAATCTAGTAAATAATAAAAACCTGACAAAATAGAAAATGTTTTTCGAAAGTTTTAGTCGCTTGATAGACCAAAATGTACTTTCAAAATCACAAAGCAGCAATATAGCTGCGCAAGGAATTAGTGAGATGCACATGTCTTTGGCCAGCAAACGGACAGGAACAGAAGGAATAAGGATTATATTGAGGGGGAAAATTACAAAACTCGAGTCTGTTGTTGAGAAACTTTCCGTATTCTACGGGTCAAATAATACATAAAAAATTCAATACCCAAGTCTTTCATACATGATTACGCAACATTGGTCATAATAACGACGACCTCGTATGTCATAGGGGTCAAGTTAGCTTTATTTTCTTATCACACGGAAAAGTATCAGGTTTAATTCAATGTTATGATTGAAAAAATAAGTACATGTTCGAGTTTAGAGTTATTTCACACTTTTGCATTTCTGCTGATTTCTGCGATCATGTATTGGTGTAAAAAGAAAATTTGTGCCACCCTGTAAATAATTCTCTTGGAAAAATAAAAGCTTTCATCGTTCAACATTAATTTTTTATGATAATATTATCAATCAGAGATAAAGCGGTGTTCAATTATTTGACGTCGTATTTATAACGTCGCAGGCATTTTAAACTTCAAATGCAGAAATGCGACGTAATTTTCCTAATAAATAAAAACGTATAAAATAAAATAGCAAAAAATCTAGTGAGAAGACGTATAATTTTTCTTATATATGACTTGGAAATCACCTTTTTTCTACTTTCAGAAGTTCTTTATAGATTCGTCTAAAAGGTTGTGTGCAATTTCTTTAAAAAAGTCCTTCTGTAAAATGAAGAAAAAATGCTCATTGTCATCTCCCTCGGGAGATGACACATTGAGATTGTATGCAGGAAGTGAAGTCCTAGTGTAAGCCTCCATTAATCTTTCGGTAGTCCTCGATGTTTTACAGAGTTCCAAGTAGCCTGTAAACTGGTTTTCTTTTAGAAGAACTAGCTGAGGAGTGTGTGATCTACTTTCGGTTTAGGCCTATTTGAAAGCCAAGGAAAATTTAGAAAAGAAGTACGATACTTATAAATATCTATAGTTTCGGTGTGTCGTATATATATTGATCCTCAATACTATGCCTTATTAAATTGGTAAGCCACACAAGGAGAATTGACAATGACGTGATTTCTATATATAGATTTGTTGACGCGAAGGGAAAACTGGTTCTCGCACAAAAGTAGATTCTGCAAAAAATTAACGAAGAGTGGTTAACACTAATTTTATGTTAATTTTTAGCTCTACTGGTCAGAGACCAGAAGAGCTTATGCGATAGTAATGCGTCCGTCGTCCGTCCGTCTGTCTGTCTGTCTGTAAACAATTTTTCAAAATGCTATTCCTCCTACAGTTTTGGTCTGATTTCAATATAACTTGGCATACAAGTAGACTACACTTAGATACATAATTCTGTGCATCGGTTTTTGATTTCAATGAACGGTGTTGCCATGGTTACTAAAAATAGAAATTTCTGTGAAATGCATTCAAAATGCTACTGCTCCTACAGTTTTGGTCCGATTTCAATATAACTTGGCACACTGGTAGACTATACTAAGATACATAATTCTGTGCATTGGTTTTTTGATTTCATTGAATGATGTTGCCTTGGTTTCTAAAAATAGAATTTTCTGTAAAATTCTTTCAAAATGCTACTCCTCCTACAGTTTTGGTCCGATTTCAATATAACTTGGCACACAAGTAGACTTTACTTAGATACATAATTCTGTTTTATTTTGATGAGTGGCAACGATCATTTGTCTAATTATTGCTGTTTTAAAGTTTCCCAGCTGCTACTTTTCTCTTCCTTTGCTTTAAATATAAACCAGTAGAGCTACAGTCTCGACAGAGACTTCTGGTTTAGTCTGTAATTGGACTTATTAAATTAATTCCTGTCAAACTGTGATAAGCTCCTTTTAAATGAATGATAATTATTGTTGATAATTCCGTATTGTGTTAAGAAAATATAGTTCAAGGAAAGTATTATAACTTAAGTAAATTGTAAACACCCAGAAGCACAAAGACCGCTAGAAAGTAGAATGAAATTTCACTAAAAATCGCCTTGGGTGCTCTCGCAGACGTCCATGCTTTTCATATATATACTGCGGCCAAAAGAAACTACCTACTTTACGGAGTTTGCTGAATTTAAGTCATTTGGGAACTTCAAGTGTAATAATTCATATATTCATTGCATTAAAATATCTCCCTTTCTGTTTTATTTCTTTGACATTAATGATACCAAAGAGATGACATTTCAGGCTTTCTGGAAAGCCAAACTTGTTTTCCTATATATTTCATTAGGAAAAACGTCAAATTTACAATACAAGGTTTGAAGTGATATAGCATAAAAACAACTCAGGCAAAATTGCTGAAATTTTTACACAACGAAATAAAAATTCTAAATCAGAGTACTCAGAAGTACAGAGAGCCGGGCTCATTCACAGAGTAGAATGGATTTCTTACACGAATCACGTTTATATTCTTATGAAAAAATTATTTTAAAACTATCAATGTAAATGATAAGACACTGACAGTCCCACGGTCCGATTTTATCAGAATCAGAATTAATCTGGTACCGCAGCTGAATGTAAACAAACAGGCCAGTCTGGTTTCCTCTCCTGCTTTACCTCGTATGTGTAGAAAACTATGGTAACACTGATTATCAAAAATCCTTACGCTAATGAACTATGTTCTTTGACTTATGAAGTTTTCAAAGTCACTACTACTAATGGTTATTTTATATAGATAAAACTTCGTTTAATTTTTGTTGCTTTATATAGCGTTTGTATTATCCCAAAAGCGGTTGAGAGAAAGAACTATAGTTTTGCACGTAACTTTAAAATGGCGACTATGGGGTCAACATTCTGCCTTGAACAGGATCACATAAGCCAGCAGTTGCTCTTTGAGCAATAAGCCAGGCTAAAAACGACTTAACAAATGCATGGCAATTAATGTGCAAGTTAAGTACTGCATAAATATCCAATGCTTTATTATCCTATTATGGACGTACATCAATGTATGTCGAATTTCCTCGATATTCATGTACGTGACCTGTGTATGTACGTTATATCTGAACATTTTTTGACATCATGTAAAGATTTTTTTCTAATTAGCTGTAAAATTCTAATTTATTTTTCAGATAAGAAATAACACTGTTGTTTGTTCGAGGCATTTTAATAAATCGAACTTTAGCTCCACCTTAGTAAGAAAGTGTCTAAAAGCTGATGCTGCCCAATCTGTCTTTCCTTGGACCCTCATCCACCCAGAAAACCTCCCATAGAATGTCACCACTTACCTCCAAGTAGAAAAATTCTAAAAGAACTACCAAGTAATTAAATTCACCAGCTTGAAAGAACAGAAATAGAGAATCATCAAACAGACTCCACAGATCCCCAAAGTCAGCATTGTGACAGTGACAGTAATCAAGATGACAATGCATAGGTTCTTTTATATAAAAATAATTGTTCTCCGTTTTATGAAGTTCATTAATAAATGAAATTCAATTAAAACATTGAAAGATTTGTTGAAAAATTTGGGTGTAGCAAAATTTCATTGGGCTACATGCCATGGTAAGGCTAGAGTATGCTGGTACATGTAGCACTTTTAAAATATTTCAAGAACTATTATATCTGGTATTCAGTTTACAAAATGTAAATGATTAGAAAATAAAATAATAATTTTTAATAAAATACCATGTGTATCACTGATATATTTTCTACAATCACCTTTTGGATATAAATAAATGATAATTGCTTCCCGGAGACTTGTTTGCTTTCCTCCGATTTCGTTTAAGCGATGGCCGGGGGGGGGAGATCTTGGTGGTATGGCATCTTCTAGGTCCTTCTTCTCGCATTCATCTCAGCTTCGGTACCACAGTGTGGGACAAGTGCTCGATCGACTTCCTTTGGTCGGCCCCACTGAACATCACACTCCTCCCTGATTCTGATCGGCATACAAGTCTTAAAGAATTCACGTAAATCTTCAACGTTTTCCCTCCAATATTTTTATCCAATTAAAGCGTGAAACAAAATGTGTTATAAAGCTTTTAAAAAAACTTTAAAATTGTGACGACGAAAAAGTTTCAAGTTTAAGCAAACTCAAAGATATCTTAAATATTTAGAAAAGAACATCAACATTTCACTAAAAAAAAAGGTTTGTATGCAACCAGCATGGAAAAGAAAGAATCTACAATTAACAGTACTATATAGTTCAAAAGGGAAAAACTGATCAATTTCTACTAAACCTTAATTCCGCCACAAAATATTGTCCTTAGCTGAATTTTATGTGAATTTTACTGTTAAAACTTAAAAACCAGAAGTCTCTGTCGAGACTGAAGCTCTACTGGTTTGTACTTATTATATAGCAAAGGAAGAGAAAAGTACTTAAGCAGTTGGGAATTGAAACTTTACAACAGCAATAAATAGGATAATGATCCTTGATTAATTCTCAGTATGTTCTTAGTGTAGTATACTTGTATGCCACGTTATATTATAATCGGACTAAAACTGTATTTGGAGTAGCATTTTGAGAGTATATAACAGAAATTTCTATTTTTAGTAACTGTGGCAACACCGTTCATTGAAGGAAAAAAGCAATACACAGAATTTTGTACCTTATTGTAGTCTACTTGTGTGCCAAGTTATATTGAAATCACACCAAAACTGTAGGAGGAGTAGCATTTTGAAAGAATTTCACAGAAATTTCTATTTTTAGTAACCACAGCAACAACTTTCATTGAAATCAAAACCGATACATAGAATTATGTGTTTAAGTGTAGTCTACTTTTGTGCCAAGTTATATTGAAATCAGAACAACACTGTAGGAGAAGTAGCATTTTGAAAAATTTCACAAAAAATTCTATTTTTAGTAACCACGGCAACACCGTTCATCGAAATCAAAAACCGATATATAAAATTATGTATCTTAGTGTAGACTACTTGTGTGCCAAGTTATATTGAAATCAGACCAAAATTGTAGGAGAAGTAGCATTTTGAAAGAATTTCACAGAAATTTATATTTTTAGTAACCACGGCAACACCGTTCATCGAAATTCAAAAACCGATATACAGAATTATGTATCTTAGTGCAGTCTACTTGTGTGCCACGTTATGTTGAAATCAGGCCAAAACTGTAGGAGGAGTAGCATTTTGAAAGAATTTTACAGAAATTTCTATTTTTAGTAACCACGGCAACATCGATCATCGAAATCAAAAGCCGATACACAGAATTATGTACTTAAGTGTAGTCTACTTGTGTGCCAAGTTATATTGAAATCAGACCAAAACTGTAGAAGGAGTAGCATTTTGAAAGAATTCTACAGAAATTTCTATTTTTAGTAACCACGGCAACACCGTTCATCGAAATCAAAAACCGATACACACAATTATGTATCTTATTGGTGTCTACTTATGTGCCAAGTTATATTGAAATCAGACCAACACTGTAGGAGGAGTAGCATATTGAAAGAATTTTACAGAAATTTCTATTTTTAGTAACCACGGCAACACCGTTCATCGAAATCAAAAACCGATATACACAATTATGTATCTTAGTGTAGTCTACTTGTGTGCCAAGTTATATTGAAATCAGACCAAAATTGTAGAAGAAGTAGCATTTTGAAAGAATTATACAGAAATTTCTATTTTTAGTAACCACGGCAACACCGATCATCGAAATCAAAAACAGAATTATGTATCTTAGTGTAGTCTACTTGTGTGCCACGTTATATTGAAATCAGGCCAAAACTGTAGGAGGAGTAGCGTTTTGAAAAATTGTTTACAGACAGACAGACAGACGGACGACGGACGCATTTCCATCGCATAAGCTCTTCTGGTCTCTGACCAGTAGAGCTAATGATGCAGAAATTCATAAATAAAGGACAGGAATAAAATCTGCTAAAAAGCTCAGAATCTAACGTCCTTAAATGAAACATATGTGCATACACATTGGATGTTTACAAATTTCTGAACTATTGAATATATACATAAGTACACGTTTTTTTCATTTAATGAAAAATAATAACCGATCCTTTAAAAGGGCATGCGCACACAAATTGAAATTTTGCTCTCTATTTTTAGAAAACTGGATTGTCAAGTGACTTTTCAACATGTCGGAAGGGCGTGAATGCACTGTGTGTATTTCGTAAAAGAATTTGGATACTCATTCTATTTGTTTTTATGCTTATTTTACTTACAGTCGGATCAATCAAACTTGTAATGTCTCCAAAAATGTCCCCTCTTGTAGCGTTCGATGTGTGGCTCTCACTACAGTTTAATTGTAATAACCTGATAACGTGAAAGTTATATGTATTTGTCAAAACATTTACTTACTCATTCCATCATGTTTTTATCTTTATTTATTTCTGATTTACGATTAGTGTTAATTTTTTTTGGGAGAATCCCATTGACAGTACAGGTTTGACATACCTATCGATGTACCGGTAAGAAGTAGGCCTTTTAGGTTATTGTGCACTAGCCCATGACGGCGACGAAACGTCTTGTACTAGTATATGGAATTGAAACATTAGTAGAGAAGAGAAATAGTACCGACACCGTATGACATGCAATACATATTACGCTTTATATTCTTGCGCGATAGCTTAAAGTCCGGCCTCATGCATAACAGGATAAATACTTCTTGCGTTTTTCTTCTATTTCTGGTGGGAATTGTTCATTCACCCATGAATGTGTGTCTTTCAGCTTCCGAGGTGCCCGTCGTCGAACAAATTCCCTATCTTTGAAATAGCTAAATTTGGCAACGATGTTCCGCGGTCTTATACTAAATTTATCAGGTATCCCCATGCCATGTACCCTTTCAAATAATATGTAGTTTACTCAGGTGACCAAAAAAGCCTGCAAACTATTTGCATTGGTATTATGAGCAATTTGCCTTTAACCTAATACGTTAAATCCATGACTCTCGATATATATAAAGTTATATAGTTTTAATTATTGAACCTCGTTTTGAAAAGGGACAGCATATAGTGATCATGATGTCAGTCTATATGTCAGGTGACCTCCTATTTTACGTTTTATCCGACACATTTTTTTGTTTTCCGGCCACAGCGGAACAGACATTATTATATTATGTCATTATAACTTTAGGAGAGATGAGGTTATCATTTAGTTAGTTCATTGCTCACGATAACTCTAGTTTACTTTTTGATCTGGCACATATTTTGGGTTTCCCACAACAAAACATAGACTGCCATTATATTCAGGGGGGATATCATTTAGTGAGCTCATTACTCACAGTACCTCTATTTTCTATTTCGGAGGGTAGGGGTAGCCCTGGTACTGGGAGGGTACGTATTTATTACATGGTCGACTCAATCAATGCAAAGGTACAGATAATTGCAATATAGTAATTGAAGGTTTATGTGTTAATTATATCAATTTCCATGAAGATAGCCTAATAACATACTGTTTGGTCATGTTCATCTACTGGGCCTTTTACACTTTTTTGCTATCGGATGTTACACGTTTTGAAAATTTGGCAAATAGAACGTCCCGATTTTCCAATACTAATATTACAAGTTTCTGGGTATCTTTCTCAGTCTAGGTGGGTTTTCTTTTTGATAATTTCCTCTTTCTTTTTCCTTTGCAGCTTCATTTCTTTTCTTCTTCAGACGACTGTTTATGGCAATATACATATATTTCTGCATCGACTGACGAAAGCAATTTCTCCATGCACAGGTTTACATGTAATATACATAAATTATGCAAGGTAACGTTTCAATGTACAATGTTTGAATTGATATATTTTTTACTGAACTTAAGTTAAATTCCGTTTAAAAATAATTAAAATCTTAAGTCTATTTTTAAATCATAATCATTTTCTTTTTATTCATAAAGACTGTTTCCAAATATACAATTTTTTTTTTTATCCCGGGTGCTTGTACATGTACCCCCTTCTTTTTCTTTAACCAGAAAAACATGCATGCATTATTTACAGCCCTGTGGATTTTTTCATTTATAGTTTTATCACTTATACTCTTTGCTCATACCTGTTTTTACATTGAATAAAAAAATCAAAAGAATACCCAACCGCCCCCAACCTCAATGGGATAATCGAGTTCGAAAGATTTTCCATCTTTTGTTTTCTTCAGGTTGCTTTTTATCCCCCTTTCCCATTTTTCAAAACGATACTAAAAGGTTGTTAAAAAACTAAGCTTCCAGGGCCAGCAAATACACGCAAGGGGTATATTCCGTGCAAAGAATTCGATAAATCTCAGGGAAACATATGACATTTTGTGTAAAACTTAGTCTTTATTTAATTTTATAATACGCGTGATATATATCATAATAGTCGTACATTTAAGTTAACAATTGCAGATATCCTGTTTTATGTACACATACACATAAACACACCGGCCCTCTCTCATACACATTTTGTTGATCACGTGTAATCGTAGTCTCTTAACCAAACAAAATACGATCGTCGCTTGCTTAGTACTAATTGTACCATAGTTGGCCGTGAGTTTTTGTGTTAAAAGTGTGGGTTATCTGCATTACCCACACTTTTCTATAACCCACAACCACAAAACTCTAGAAAAAATTAAAGCTGAGCTGAAAATATTCTGTGGTATCTGTACAAAATTAAAACAAAAACTTCATTCTTCATGATGTTGACACACGCACATATTACATAAATTCGACATTACAAATTGATTGTACAGTTGCATGTTAAATTGAACTCTAGCTTTCCACTGTTTTTATGTTCCTTTCCCTCAACTTCGGTTTTGAATTTTTGCACGTTGTTTTGTCCACCTTATTACCCTCTGTTGACGGAATTCCATCAGAGGATGGTCTCTTGTACTTCCGGACACTTTCTATAGATCAGTGTCCGGTTCTTGACATTATCTCCTGTCCTGGTTTGATACAGGGAGCTGGCACATATACGTTTGCCCGAATGGTTTGTGAAGAATCCTGGAATTTTAGCATCTGTGCACATATTCTTTAAGATTTCTTCATAATCTATTCATCCCCATTGGTTGCATACTAAATCTTACTTTTCCATTTTCTCCGTTTTCTATAGCGGTCAAAGAAAGAAACGCTGGGAACCCTTTTCTTTAACGCAATCAATGTACAGCTTATAGATCAAATGAAGACGGTCGCTTGTGAAATGATGTAATGATGCTTGTAATGTGACGTTTGTTTAAGCCCCCTAACAAAAACAAAGATAAAATATAAAAAGCGATAAAAAACTGCTTAAAGATTAAACAACCCACACTTAGATACCAGCCAATCTTATCAAAATCACATCTTTGTTACGCTCCGTAATGGTGATAGTCTCTTTGTATAGCGACCATCTGAGTGTGACCCCCTCCCCCGGGATTTGTAATATATGATAAATTGATATGATAAATTGGTAAACAAAACCAAGTAAAAAGTGATCTTGGAACTCTCCCCTACAAAACGGAGGACACCCCCCACTTGAGTACAAGGACCTATTTTAAGTTTGTATGAAAAGTAACAGGTATGAAGTATCAGAGGATTAGAAGTCATAACTTGTCAGTAAATTTCTGCGAACCACTAACCCCCTTTTGGAAATAGGAGTTTGTATGAAAAGTAACAGGTATGAAGTATCAGAGGATTAGAAGTCATAACTTGTCAGTAAATTTCTGCGAACCACTAACCCCCTTTTGGAAATAGGATTTTAAGATTTTCACGTTTTCTCCCCATCAAAATATGATTTTCACGTTCGGGCTTCTTTTTTTTTTGTTTGTCAACAAAATTTTGAGTTGAGTTGGATTTTTTTATTGCGGTGTAACCCCCCCCCCCCCATTGGAAAAAAAATTCTGGATCTGCGCCTGATATATATTTCTGTGTCGGTTTGCATGACAAGACTGATGGTGAATTATGGATCATCAAATAGAGTTAAATTACTATATCCGGTACTATATCTTTGCACTGCTTTGTGACATCTTGACCCAAATTCAACCCAAAAAAAATACCTAACTCGATTTTTAAAAAAAAAATCTTTGGCATGTAAATGTAATAATCTAAATAAATTAAAGAAAAAAATGCACAGAAAATAAATTTTGAAACTTTTGAAAAATTATTTTTCAGATTTGAATAGATGATTAACAACTTAATAATATTCATTACAATTTTCTATCAATATTATCGAATTTATAAATTTTATCACGATGTTCATTTCTGCCTTGGAACAAAGATCTGTCTTAGATTGTTCTTTACGTTTTTCTTCCTTTTTTCATTTTTGGATATCTTTTCTTTTTTGAACTTTTCCAATTCGGATTCGACATTTTTCTTCTGTGAATTTATCTCATTGTATTTTCTTTTTAGAATTAATACATATGATGATAGGTTTTGACACTAGACTGTTTGATTTATAAATGAAAAAAATACCAATGGGCGCCAAATGTAACATTTTATTGCCTTTGCTGGAGATCGAACCCCGGACCTCTGGCATGCCAGTCCATTGCTCTACCGATTGAGCTAAAGGGTTAGACCACTAGCCCAAACTAGTAGAATGCCATGTATCTTACACTACCACATTGTCCCCCTCCAGAGAATAAGATGTCCTCATCTCTTTTGGAGTGCCGAAACCTGTGGGGCGAGGTTCTGGGGGCAATTACTTTCACCCGCCAGAGAACACCCGGATCCCACCGTGGATGCCATTTTATAACGGATTCATATATTCTTGGCAATGCATAATTATCTCTGATTGTCTTGGAATTTAACTGCCTGTAGTCTACACACATCCTTAAGGAGCCATCCGGTTTCCTTTGCCAATATCAGTGGAACTGGTGGAAAAAATGTCTGAAATTAATCCTCTACAACTTTCTTTCTCCTCCTCTGATAAAGTGTCTGATATGGTGACAGGCTGCAACTCACATAGTAGTGCTCCTTTTGCTATTGACACTGTCTGAGTTGTCACGTTATTTATTTCCACTGGCGTTACATTATCATCCTGACAGTTGTAGTAATGCAGGGTAGGTGTTATATCCAAGTCTGATGGGATGCTGGATTTGAAAGTTGGCTGTAACATGGCTAGTACTTTTTGGTATGGAACTTTCTTGTCTAGGTAGGCGTTAACAACCACTTTTCCATTGGGTGGAATCAGGATTCTAGATCTCTCTGCCGATTTCAAAATAGCGAGTCTGTTCCTGTTCCTTTCAAGTAAAATTGTTTCTGTCGAAGAGCAATACACCTGAAGGCAAGATACCAAGGTGCATGCATGTCAGCATCTTGCAGAAATCATGATCCATATTCTGTTCTGGTTATGTCAATCAGACGACATAAAATATTTGTTCCAATCAAAACAGGTACATTAGCATGGTAATGCTGGATTTAAAAGTTGGTTGTAACATAGCTAGTACTTTCTGGTATGGAACTTTCTTGTCTAGGTAGGCATTAACAACCACTTTCCCATTGGGTGGAATCAGGATTCTTGATCTCTCTGCCGATTTCAAAATAGCAAGTTTGTTCCTGTTCCTTTCAAGTTGTTTCTGTCGAAGAGCAATACACCTGAAGGCAAGATACCAAGGTGCATGCATGTCGGCATCCTGTAGAAATCTTGATCCATACTCCGTTCTGGTAATGTCCATCAGACGACATAATATATTTGTTCCAATCAAAACAGGTACATTAGCATTGTAATTGCTATCAGGAACAACTAAAAAGATACAGTCCTTCAGAACTTCTAATGAAGAGAGTCCATGAGTGGCTAAATCTGCAATGACATATCCCAAATAAGGCATCATCTGCCCATCAGCACATTCAATGTCAAGTTGTTCTTCTAATGGATAAAGTGCTGTTCCATCTCGCAGATGCGTCTCATAAAATGCTTGTGATATCGTGGAGACAGTGGCTCCGGTATCCAATAATGCAGAACATGAAACTCCATTAACAGCCACTTGAACCTCATTTGATGTTCCTACTAGTTCTTCTGAGTTGATGGGACTGTCTTTCCTTCTGCCAGATCCTTGTCCCCAGGATTTGGCCATTTGTAGTTTAAAGATTTCTGGTGATCAATTCTGACTCTGCAACCTATAGCTATGTGACCTTCTTGTCCACATCTGTAGCATATAACTTTATCAGATCTCTGATCTGGTTGCTGATTGGTCTGTTTGACAACTCTTGGCTCAGGCATCCTAGGAGTAAAGCCTCGACTAGGATACTGTCCTCTTCTTCCTCTTTGAAAAGGCTGCCTGCTTCTGTTACTATAAGGACTATAGTTGGGTGGTCTGTAATATGGCTGCTGTTGCATAGTCTTCAGCTGGTTAATCTGAGCTTGCAAAGCTGCGTATTTGCTGTCATCAGTTGAAGTTTTGTCTGAGGAAATCCCTGCCTTTACTATTGATGTTCTGTCTCGATCTTTCTCACTTCCACTCGTAATTTGTCGATGTCCTATATGGAGTGTATAAATATTCACAAACATCCTTCAAGTCTTGCCGCAGACCTTTGTAGAACATTGTACGCAACATTTCGTTTGCCGCATAGTTCTGGACCTTCCCCAGTTTCATGGCAGTATTAAGAATTTCTTCTAATCTGCAGCTTCAAGCTGAGCACGTCTCATCTTCACGCTGTTTAGCACTGTAGAACTCCGCTTGGATTTCTTCTTTTTCCAAAACATTTCCATAAATGCTGTCTAACTTGGAAAGAAAACCATCTACAGTGGCACCAACTCCTACTCTCACCACAACTTTAGCTGCCTCTCCTATTACAGATCTCCTAATAGCCTGTACATGTAATAAGGATTCTTCTGAGTGAGCTTCCTTCATCAGGCAGGTAACTTCATACTTCCACAGGTCATAGGAAGTATGGGATAATTTCAATGTGATTTATTTAAAGGAGGGATCTTTCCCAATCAGTAAGTAAACAATAATACACTTTATAGTGAGGTAAAGCAAAGCTGCAATAGATTTTTTTTCAAAACTCATATCATAACGAGTTCTAACATTCATTAATAACCTCGTGCTTACTAGCGATATGCGTGTCAATAAAGTAGGGGTGTCTCATTAGCTCTTCTGAGCCAAAGGCTCAAAGAGCTAATGCTATGGCCATTTGTGCGGTGTGCGGTGTGCGTTAACTTTTTAGAATATGGGCCATAACTCAAGAACCCTTCGGTCAATCAGTACCAAATTTGCCACAGGGTATCCTTGGCCCAAGGGCTACCATTTATACTAAAATAAGGGTTGGGACCCTAAAACAAGGGGAGATAATCAGGAAAACAAAACCAAAAGTACTAGTTGCTAAAAAATCTTCTTCTCCAGAACCGCCAGGCAGATTTTCACCAAACTTACATAAAAGGATCAGGATATGTTGAAGATTAAAAATTGTTCGAGGCATGACCCTGGGGCAAAGGGCGTGGCTTCAAGGTCACTTTGAAGTTGACCTAAATTTACAATTAATAAAAATGTTTATATTTTGCTTACTATAAGGGCTAGGATCATCAAATCTTGTAAGTTGATGCATCTTATGACTTCACATCATGTTAACTCAAAAGTAGGTCACGGTGACATACTTTTAGAATTTTGCAGGCATTTGTTTTCAAATTGATTTGAAGGCATATTTTGGACACTTTAAGGCCTATGATCATGAAACTTAGTCAGTTGATGCATCTTGGGTCCTTGAACAAGGTCAACCAAAAAGTAGGTCACCGTGACCTACTTATTGAACTTTATGACTTAACCTCTTTAAAACATTAAATCCCATTATTTCAGTCACTGAAAGGGTTAGAATCATCAAATCTTATAAGTTGCTGCATCATGGGACCTTAAAACATATTTAAGAAAAAGTAGGTCACTGTGACCTACTTTTAGAATTTTGCAGGCATATGTTTTCAAATTGTTTAAAAGGCATTTTTTGATAACCTTTAGACCTACAATCATCAAACTTGGTCAGGAAATGCATCTTGGGACTCTGAAAAATGTCAACCAAAATGTAGGTCACCGACTTACTTTCGACATTTTATGGCTATATTTAAGTATCCCCGGTATTTATTGGCTTAGAATCATCAAACTTTGCCAGTTGATGCATCTTGGGTTTTTGGAGAGTGACGACCAAAAATTAGGTCACGGTGATCTACTTTCGACATTTTATGGCTATATTTAAGTATCTTGGGTATTTATTGGCTTAGAATCATCAAACTTTGTGAGTTGATGCATCTTGGGTTTAAGGAGAGTGACAACCAAAAATTAGGTCATGGTGACCTACTTTTGACATTTCATGGCTATATTTAAATATTTCCTGTACAAATTGGCTTAGAATCATCAAACTTTGTGAGTTGATGCATCTTGGGTTTTCGGAGAGTGACGATCAAAAATAAGGTCACAGTGACCTACTTTCAACATTTTATGGCTATATTTAAGTATTTTTGGTAATAATTGGCTAAGAATCATCAAACTTTGTGAGTTGATGCATCTTGGGTTTTCGGAGAGTGACTACCATAAATAAGGTCATGGTGACCTACTTTTGACATTTTTTGGCTATATTTAAGTATTTTTGGTACTTATCGGCTTAGAATCATCAAACTTTGTGAGTTGATGTATCTTGGGTTTTCGAAGAGTGACGATCAAAAATTAGGTCACAGTGACCTACTTCCGACATTTTATGGCTATATTTAAGTATCTTAGGTATTTATTGGCTTAGAATCATCAAACTAAGTCAGCAGATGCATCTTTGGACTCTAAAAAATGTCGACTAAAATGTAGGTCATGATGACCTACTTTCAACATTTTATGGCTATATTTAAGTTTTTTTCTGGTACTTATTGGCTTACAATCATCATACTATGTCAGTTGATGCATCTTGGGTTTCAGAGAATGTCGACCAAAAAATAGGTCACAGTGACCGACTTTTCGACATTTTATGGCTATATTTACGTATCTTTGGCTTAGAATAATCAAACTGCGTAAGTTGATGCATTTTGGGTTTTCCAGGAATGTAGACCAAGAAGTAGTCCTTATAAGCTAAGAATCATCAAACTTTTTCAGGTGGTGCAACTTTGGTCCTAGGATTCTTAAGGTTAGAGGCTTCAAATACAAGTGATAGGTTGTACAATTTATCAGAAGAGCGATTCAAGGCCCTTGGGCCTCTTGTTTTTTTTTTTCGATTGGCTGAATAGCTCAGTGAACAGCCAATGAAAAAAGATATAAAGCCTGAAACGCCCAGCACGTGATCTTTGCCTAAAACAGAATTTTACCAGGAAAAATGATTTAAGTACAGAAAAAAAACACTATACCTTTATAAGCCTTGTTTGCCCTCACAAAAAAATTTGATGATCTTACCATGCAAGTCACTTCCTAGCTCAAATTGTTACACTGACAGCTGCCTGTGTTCATCGACGGTGCGTAGTCCAAATAATTTACAATTGTTAAAGAAAACTGTGTTTATGATAGCTTATGCATTTTCGTTTCCTAGCAGTCCCAACTCTCATAGCTTATTTCTGTTTCTTATGTGATGGACTCCGCTTGTTTGATATTTGATCCAACACCCTCTGTCGTCAGCTGTGCCATTCTTGCACTTAACTGCTTACGAAATTCATAAAAGTCCGAGTTTTTTTCGTCTAAGAAATTCAGGTGGTTACCATTTGCACGCATGTGCTGCAGTAAACCAACAGCTATCATTTATAAACAACAAGGAGGGTAGGGCGATCCGTCCTTCCTCCTAGCTTCAATCACAAACTTATAAAGCAAAAAATTGATGCTCTCCACAGTAAACAGTGCAAGTTCCGGAATATCTCCTCCTTTTAAGGACAATCTTGTTTTTCTCCATTCCATAAATACCGAAATTGCCCATTTACTATTTTTTCTTGCATATCTTGCTGTCTCCTCTTTTTCGCTTGGGAATTTCTCTTCTAGTTCCTCTATCATGTTACTTGGTCCATTGTTTAAGGCTTATTTAGCTCAAAATTCCACAAATCGAATACAGATAACGGACTCAAACTCGGTTTGCCAAATAGAAATTCGCACTTGCACTAGACAGACGCGAGATGGCGCTCGAGGTGTGATGACACGGTAGGTGAGGAAGTATTTTGGCAATTAAATGACTTATTAGTTGCATATACTTCTTAAATTTTTATATGAGACAAGTCTGTAGAAGCACCTTAATATTATTAATGAAAACTTTATGGGAAACAAGCTAGGGCAGGACGTTTTTCTGTGGATTGAAATATTTACGTCTCAAATCGTGAGTACTCTTTATTGTTATTGTGAACCGGTTCTTGATATATTGTGTTTAAAAACTGCAGTGTAATGCCACCAAAAAGGCAAATAAAAAACACCAGGGATAAAATGATAACATGGAAAAAATGCAAGAAAAATGCTGGACAACCTAAAGGAACTCAATCGGGCGAAGATTGGGTTCTTATTAGATCTACAAGAAATTAAAGATCAGCTCAGTAGCACAATTAAAACAGACGATATTAAATAGCTAGTAACAAGTATTGTGAAATAATTGTTCGAGGACTTCCAAGAAAGAAACTGAAAAGAAAGATCTTTTTAATAAGCAAAAACCTGAAAAGCTGTCCCAAAGCAGGGAAAAACTGACACTTGATGATGAAACACTCCAAGAAAAAATATGCAAAAACAAAAAACGTGACCTAGAAAGCAAAGTCCGACAAGCAGAGGAACTTTCCTCTTTTGCAACAGTCAAGGCAAACTACAACGAACATTATAGTCGTTAAAACAATGTGAAAATATTCGGGGTGCTAGAACAAAAAGGCGAAAATACTTTTCAGGTGGCAAAGGAAATACTGAAACAAAGGGAAATATAGAAATCAACGATAATGACATTAGTGTAATTCATCGCAAACCCAGAAAACCAAAGACCTATCCTAATAAAAATACAGAAAAAGCTAAAGTTATGCGACAAAAGTAAAAGAATCGGAGGGCAATGTGAGGTTATTAGGAAATGACAAGACAAAGGAAAACAGTAAACTCATTGTTAAACTATTTGAATACACAGAGAATACATCAGCCTGGTATTTGAATGGTTCTAAGTATGTAAATGTGGATGAAAAAGGAATGAAATTTGACAATCCGGACAATATCGACTATGAATTGAAACACCGGAATTCTAAGGACAAACCGTTTTCGGCTCCGCGTTTATTACGCACTTCCTACTTCCGATTTTGACCGTATAAAGAAGGACATGCCAATAATGCTCAAGCCACTTGACTTTTGAAAGTAATCTTTTACTTGTACACAGTTACTATATTTTCATTTGTAATGTATATGTCTGTGTAAATGTGTTATTCTACATGTATCTCTGTACTCTTCTTCCTCTCTCTCCTCTTTTCTTTGTTCTGCTGCTCGGTTCCGAAATCCCTTGGGGTGTCATTTATTTAGATTTCAGTCTATTTCTATACAAATACCCAACGGTTATAAGATAATTTCAGCCAATTTTCAAGGTCTTGGTGATATCACAAAGCGCAGAGATGTTTTTAATTGCCTTAAGTCTTTAAAGTTTAATATACACAGCTGTATTTGCAAGACACTTATTTCTCATCGGAAATGGAAAATCGATTTTGAAAAAGCTGATATTCGAAATGCGTGGGGATACAAATGTTTTTTTTAGTTCATACACCACTAATTTAAGAAGGGTTGCTATTTTAATAAATGATAATATCGATATCAAAGTAATCTCAGAAAAAGGTGATGCAGATGGAAATTATCTTATACTTAAAACAAATATAGAGAACCATGAGGTATTGATATGTAATATTTATGCTTTAAGTACTAATAAACCGTTTTTTTTAATATACAGATCCATATAGAAGATTTGTAGTGTAGTAACATTATCTTGTGTGGAGATATCAATTGGGTTCTGAATCCAGAGTTAGATTATTATGATAACCAAAAAATTAATAATCCAAATGCAAGGAACACACTTTTAGAAACTCTAGAGGTTAATTGCTATGTAGATCCGTTTAGGCAACTTTATAAATCACTTCGTAGATATTCCTTGAGGAAAAAGTTTCCATTTAAACGACAAAGGCTTGACTTCTTCCTACTGTAAGATTCACTTTTATCAGGATACATGTACTATAAATCCTAGTTACAGATCAGATCACTCTATTATTTCTCTTTTGCTTTAAGCGAGGTCGCAGTTTTGGGAAATTTAATAATTCATTGCTTTATGATAAAAAGTACCTGAACTGTATTAAGGCTGTTATTTTACAGGTCAATAAACAATATGCAAATTGAAAGTAAGCTAATGTTAAAGGTTTTTAATAAGTACAAAAATCTCCAAGGTCAAGGTCAAAAGGTCAATGTAATTAGTATCAAATGAGAGGTCTTGCCACATAAAATACTTATGTAGAGCATGAAAGCCCTAGCCCTAATCGTTCAGAAGTTATGGTTAACGTTTAATTTCTTTAGAAGTAGGTCAAACTCTGAGATCAAGGTCAAAGTTATTGTTATCAAATGAAAGGTCTTGTCATAAGGATCAAATATGTAAAGTATGAAAGGAACTAGCCCTAAGTCTTTAAAAGTTAAGGTCAAGTTTGCTTTTTTAAAGTAGGTCAAGCTCAAAGGTCAAGGTCAAAGGGTCAAGGATCTTCATATCCAATGAAGGGTCTTCTCACAAGGATTACATATATGAAGTATGAAAGCCCTATCCCTTACCGTTCAAAAGTTATGGCCAAAGTTAAAGTTTTTTCACAAGTATGGAAATCTACAAGGTCAAGGTCAAAGGGTCAAGGTTGTTGGTATCCAGTGAAAGGTCTTTGAACAATCATTACATATGTGAAGTATAAATGTCCTGGTGTCTACTGTTCAAAAGATATGGCCAAAGTAAAATTTTAAAACTTTCATGTAAAAGTAGATCAAACTCCAAGGTCAAGGTCAAAAGTTCAAATTTGGTGGTACCCAAAGAAAGGTCTTGTCATAAGAATCAAATATGTAAAGTATGAAAGCACTATCCCTAACTCTTTAAAAGTTATTGTCAAGGTTTGCTTTTTTAAAGTAGGTCAAGCTCAAAGGTCAAGGTCAAAGGGTCAAGGATCTTCATATCCAATGAAGAATCTTCTCACAAGGATTACATATATGAAGTATGAAAGCCCTATCCCTTACCGTTCAAAAGTTATGGCCAAAGTTAAAGTTTTTTCACAAGTATGGAAATCTACAAGGTCAAGGTCAAAGGGTCAAGGTTGTTGGTATCCAGTGAAAGGTCTTTGAACAAACAATACATATGTGAAGTATAAATGTCCTGTTATCTACTGTTCAAAAGATATGGCCAAAGTTAAAGTTTGAAATTTGTGTGTAAAAGCGGGTCAAACTCCAAGGTCAAGGTCAAAAGGTCAAATTTGGTGGTACCTAAAGAAAGGTCTTGTCACAAGGAATACACATATGAAATATGAAAGTCATAGCTCCACTAAATCAAAAGTTATGGGCAAGGTTAAAGTTTTTGCGGACAAACGGACAAACAGAGAGACAGACAGACACGACAAAAACTATATACCCCCGAAACTTCGTTTACGGGGGCATAAAAATTGCTATTATAAAGACTTTGGCTTTACCGATATTAAGTCATTTACTTATGTCAATCCCAAATCCATCTAATGTTTATTGTAAAGAATTAGGCAATTTTATTTTCGTTCATATGGAATAATGCAACACACAGAGTTAAGAAAGATGTCATTGTTAAAAGCTATGAAGATGGAGGACTGAAACTGAAAAATTTAAATTCTTTCTTTGCTTCATTGAAATTAATTTGGATTAAACATCTGGTATATACAAATAAAGGGTGGGAAACTTTCACTAAAAAATTGAACATGTATAAATTTACATTCTGTAGAATTGGAATATATCACACACCTTATACAAAACTTAAAAAATAAATTCTGGATTGATGTGTTTAAGTCCTGGATTGATTTGAAGAAAATTTGTAGTAATTCTAAGGTAAATGTGGACTCTCCATTGTTTTATAACTCTAATAACCATATTGGAGGGAAAACTTTTTATAGAAATTTTTTTTGACAATAATATTAGATATAGTAATGATATCATCGGAGTAGATGGTACTTTTTATAGTTATGAATGCTTTTGCAATGCTTATCCAGGTGTAAAGATTAATTTTTTTTAGAACATTCTAGTTTAATCGATGCAGTTAAAGCTTAATAGATAAAGACGGGCAATTTTGAGAAAAATTTACAAAAATTAGAAAATCTAATTACATCTAATTGTTATCTGGTATCAAAATGTAAACAATCAAAAATTAAATTCTAAATCAAAACTCTTCTATGACAGCTGGTTTTAAGAGGTTGGTTTAATTATTTGAATTAGGCCACAGTTTTTATATCTTTCGGTTTACGGATCCGCCGACCCGATTTTTTCAGGGTCTAGAAAATAAAAATAATGGATTTTATCACCACTTTCGATAATTTTCCGGAAAATTCATGCCTGATCATCAGGGTTTTAATATTTATAATGCATCTGAGTCCCAAACATGTAATAAAACGTCTCATTCTTTCAAACGTTTCAGTGACTATAAACAGAAACGTATATAAACATGGCGGCAAGCATGTCTTTATTTTTAAAGTGCAGTTAAAATTTCTTGGAGATAACACGATGTCCAGAAACTTTTCACAGAGAATGAAAGAAGAGCAAACTATGGGAGATGCAATATTTCTTTTCCCCAAAGAGTCCTCTTAAAAACGTAATCTTGTATGATTTTTATGGAAATAAAAATAACCACCAAATTTCAGCTGTTTCAATGACATAACTTCGCTATTTTTTCCCATTGGTAATATTTTTTCTCCAATTCAAAAGTAAGGAATTAATATGTTGAAACTGAACAAAAATTGTAGAAATTGCACACAAAGATTATGTACGTTTTTGTTAACTTGAATTTTATTTCCCAAACCCGGACACATACTAAATTTTGTGATAAGTGTATGAAACAATGAAAAAATCAATATAACCAGATAAATAGATCGTTTTCATGGTTATAGGCCCCAGATACATGCCTTGTTGTTGACATTTTACTTTGACCGCCATTGGTACATGTAGCTAAAAGGTCATGCTAATAAAAGGAAATAGGCAAGTGTAGGGTTTCACTTAAAGATTTAAAGATAATCTGTGACTTCGTCTTCATAATTATATTAATTTATGTACTATGTACAGTTTACAAGATTATGAATCTAAATCAAAGTATATTAGTTGTTTTGATTTTTTTTTGTAAAAAAAAATGAATATGTCATGTTCCCAATATTCTATGATCAACATCTTTATTTTTATAAAGAGATGTTTTTTTTAAAGATTTCAAATAAGATCTGAAGTAAACCTGCAGTAAAATCTTTTGTAGTTCCTTTTATTTGATTCTCATTTTACAACAAATATTTTTTTTCAAATTTCAGGAAATGTTTCTAATTTTTAATAACAATTCAAAAGAAGGGTGGTGGTGTTTTTTGTTTTTTTTTTTTAAATCAGCGATGTTCCGTTTGAAAGAAGTTTCAAATTATTTTTATTTTTATTTTGTCGCCACCCAATGGACATTTTGGTTGAAAAAATCCGTAAACCTAAAGATAAAATAACT